>NW_015639001.1:482-2756 GCF_001515625.1 Sinocyclocheilus rhinocerous
CTGTTTTATCATACTAGATACATTTGAAAGTTCTGTTATGATGCTACTCTGTGCGGTCGTCACCTGTCTAATAAAAAAACATATTAATGCGTCTTTGGTTTTTCCATGTTTTCTACAAAACAAAACCGGAAATTGAGGGGTTATGACATCATTGGCAGGCGACACAATGACACTATGGACACGGTCCGTGTCACTAGTTAAAATTGCTTATTTCTCTGGATTTAAACATTCTTCGAAACATTTGGGATAATGTAAGTACACAAGTCAGCAAAATATATAACACTCTTCTAGTGGTTTTTGGATATTTTAATAAAAAAATCTTATATATTGTGCCTTTAAATTAGTCCCAATTAGTTTTGATGAGGGAGACACTTTAGAAAAAGTAAAACTGGGAGACAAGATGTAGTTAGAGACAGTGCCTCAAACCTAAGCCATAGGGGATCAGCCACAGAGAAAGTTTCACCGGGAATACCCCTCTGCCAGTAAAATAAACCCTAGCATTTGCTGCCCAATAATAAAGTTTAAACACCAGGAGCCCTAGGCCTCCCATCTGTGTGGGTTTCTGTACGTGCGTTTTTGCTATTCGGGGGGTCTTGTAAGCCCAAATAAATGGTATGATGATTGAATCTAAAAGCTTGAAAAAAGATACAGGTATATAGATAGGCAAGTTTTGAAAAAGGTATAGGAATTGTGGTAAAGTGACCCTTTTAATTGCATTAATTTTGCCAGTCATAGATAACGGAAGGATCCTCCACCGCTCTATATTTTCTTTTATTTTGTCAATCCTGGCTAAAAAGTTTAATTTAAATATTTGCTTAGGGTTTTTTGGAACCTCAATGCCAAGGTATGTAAAGTGGTCTTCGACTATTTTAAAAGGCAAGGGACCAACCTGGCTGGGATTTGTGTGTCTAGCAAGTGACATAAACTCACTTTTGGACCAGTTAGTATACCCAGAGATTTTTCCAAAGGCATTAATATAATCAAGCAAATGGGGAACTGATTTGGAAAGATATATTAATAGATCATCAGCATATAGACTAACCAAAGCTTCATCATTTCCAATCTTTATTCCATATATATGTGGGTGACTTCTAATCCCTATGGCTAGTGGTTCCAACGCAATATCAAAAAGGAGAGAGGAAAGAGGATCTCCTTGCCTAACTCCTCGACACAATTCAAATGGGTTAGATTTGTTAGAGTTTGTCAGAATGGATGAACGAGGACATAAATATAAGATTTTTACCCATTTGATGAAACGACTCCCAAACCCAAAGTGTTCAATTTAGCATGAATAGCCACTCTGTTTGATCAAACACCTTTTGGGCATCTAGTGAGATGATTGCACCTGAGGCTTTGTTAATCCTTATATAGGATGTTAAGTGGAAGCAAAAGGAAAAGCGACCTGGTATAAACCCAGTTTGGTCTGGGTGTACTATTGTTGAGATACTGTATGTTGTCCAAGTCTGTTTGCCAATATTTTTGTTATCACCTTCTGATCAAAGTTGAGAAGCGATATAGGTCTGTAATTGGCCAGGTCGTTGTCTTTTCCTTTCTTTAATAGAACACAAATATTGGCCTCATTATAATGAATTGGGGAGTCTACCATTTTTATATGAGTCATTAATCATTCTCAATAAATAAGGGGCTAGTTTTAAAGAGAAGGTTTTATTAAAATTCACATCCAAAGCCATCGGGGCCTGGTGCTTTGCCAGACGGAAAAGACTTGATGACCTCTAGGATGTCTGCTTCGGAAATTGAGTCTTCTAGGTCCTCTTTGCAATTTCATCTAATTGGGGAAGGTTGAGATTATCGAAGAAAGAATCATAATCGTCTTGACTAACTTTGCATTTTGAGGAATAAAGATCTGAATAAAAATCCATAAAAGATTCATTAATTTATTCTTGGACTGGTTACAATCTAAGCTGTTTTTGATTTAATTTGGTGAATGGTTTGCTTTGCTTGTTCACCCCTTAATTGTCTTCTTGCAAATAAAGTTTCTGGCTTATCACCCAATTCAAAGTGTTTTTGTTTCAATTTAAGTAAGAGATTCTCGACTCTTTTGCCTAGAATCAAATTATATTCATATTTTAAATTCAGTATCTTATTATAATCTTGTTGCAATCCAGATTTTCTGTATTCCCTTTCTAATGTTGTTAATACATTTTCGATTATTAAAAGCCTGCTATTACTATTTTTCTTATTAGCAGTTTCGTAAGAAATAATATGACCCCTTATGACTGCCTTAAGAGCATCCCTTAAAATGGAATCGGAGAC
>NW_015639002.1:0-194 GCF_001515625.1 Sinocyclocheilus rhinocerous
CTGCAGCGTGATTGTAAAATCAGAAGGGTAAGCATACTGCAAGCTGGCCAAACACAAGGAAGGGCCTAATCCACCTGATGCTGCTGGTTCCAGGTGCTCTGGAGAAACAGAGAACTCAAACTTCTCATGTGAGAGGAGAACTCCGAATTCAGAGGAATAACGTTGCTCATTCCAGGTAACCCTTTGATAAAAGG
>NW_015639002.1:397-542 GCF_001515625.1 Sinocyclocheilus rhinocerous
GTGGAGCCCAAGGAACCGGGGTCTAACCAACTCAGAGAAAGGGAACGAGGTCAATAACGTGTAACCCTTACCATACAGGATTTTAGAAAAGATGAGGGGTGCACTGCCCGAGACAGCATTTACACAGGAAGGTTCTTGTAATGCC
>NW_015639003.1:0-560 GCF_001515625.1 Sinocyclocheilus rhinocerous
CTTGCAGACACTTTGACTTCTTGAAATACTAAAAAAGACACTAATGAAAGAGAAAGCAGAGAAATCAGACCTTCACAGTTCTGTCAAAAGCTGAACAAGAATATACTGATCTAGACAGATTTAGGAAAAAATATGACAAGAGAAGCAATGCTCTTATTAAGTGATTGTTTTATATACACACTCTTAAAAATAAAGGTGCTTCAAAAGGTTCTTCAAGCGATGCCATAGAAGAACCATTTTTGGTTCCACAAAGAACCATTCAGTCAAAGGTTCTTTAAATAACCATCTCTTTCTTACCTTTTTATAATCTGAAGAACCTTCTTTCACCACAAAGAACCTTTTGTGAAACAGAAAGGTTCTTCAGATGTTAAAGGTTCTTTATTTTTAAGAGTGTAGTGCTGTAGTGTGATACACATTATAGCTTTGTGGATGATGTGATTCAATGTCTTTATCTGCACAGAAATGATTTTATATCAGTGAGTCTCCTGTGATCTGTCAAATTAGACTATTACCGTCAGTGAAAGCAGCTCCATCCAGACCTACAGGTGTAACGTTTACTG
>NW_015639003.1:760-1372 GCF_001515625.1 Sinocyclocheilus rhinocerous
CTCGATTAAGATCCTGCTTAACAAAGAAACCAGAACATTCAGTCAGTTCCTCCGGCTGATACCACACACTCCAGACATCAGTGTTAAAGAAAGTGTGTGTCTTCCTCTGGTTTGATGCTGTAGTTACTCCAAGACTCCAGCCTGACGTCTCTGTAACCTCCACATCCCAGCAGTGTGTTCCTGAGTTAAAACCCTCTGAACCCAGAACACAGCGACAGGGTGACCTAACTCTGACGACGAGCCAATACAGTGGACACTTGAGGTGTGGGGAGGAAGACAGACTGGGGTTTTCATGTTAGATGCAGTTTTGGTTATATCAATATTACCTAGCTCTGTCAGGTTAAAACCTCATCTTGTTCTGTTCAAGTATTTTTTTTTTTCTATATTTTATACCTCCTGGGGTCAAAACTGTATGGTGCAGCTAAAGCAGTTCATGTTGGTAATGGAGATTGAATTGTATTACAGAAAAGCAGACACTTGAAGTAGCATCTTGTTCAGGTGTGTTTGATTAGGGTTAGAGCTAAACTCTGCAGGAAAGTGGACCTCGAGGGCCAGAGTTGAGAACCCCTGGTATAGACACAATGAATACAGTTTATGTGGTTATATTAATCA
>NW_015639003.1:1718-1899 GCF_001515625.1 Sinocyclocheilus rhinocerous
ATTAGGGTGCAATTAGATTTAATTTCTTCATGAATGTTAAGTTTAGTAAGTAGATTTTATTTAATAATAGTGAGTAAGTTGTACTTGATATTAGAGCAGTAACATTTACTTAAAATCTGTTGCAATTTGTTACCAAATTTTTTTTAAGTAAATCTTACTAGTTATTTTTTTCAGTGTAGTA
>NW_015639004.1:0-3008 GCF_001515625.1 Sinocyclocheilus rhinocerous
TGTTAGTAGAATGTCTAAAGTGGATTATCGAAATAAAGTGTTACCCAATGAATAGATATTCTATGTTTCTTTCACCACCTTCTCAGTTTTGACTCTTTTTTTTCTCAAATATTTCTCAAGCCTCATTTGTGTCTACTTCTTTCTCCTAAGGAATTTTAGGAGAAACATCTGAAATGCTGTTGATACTATAATGAGAGATATATGAGAATCTCATCTAAGTCTCCTGAGCTTAGGAATAGCAACCACTGAGCAATACATTTTTCCTATGAGTATTTCCAGGTTCATTTGTCATCATCACCGCAGGAGGTTTGGTTTTGCTCCTGATCTGTGCTGTATTGCTTATTGTGGCCGTACAAAAGAAAAAGCAGGCTTGTGGTAATAATAAATTAATAAAATCTACATTTCTGATGTTTCACCAATAAAATCAGATACCTCTGCTCTTTATAGTCTCTAATGAAAGAAAAAACTTCACTGTATAAAATTATTTTTTTGAAAGTGTAAATAAAACAAAGGTTATTGGAGTATGTTTACAAATACTACTTAAAAATGTTGTTCAATTCAATGTTTCTTCACCATTTTCTTTTCAGTGACATGAAATCAGATCTAATCATTCAGAACAATTATAAATAAAACAGTTGGGTTTTTAAAATTTGGATTTTAATTTTTCTTTGTCTTCAGAATTTTTTTTGTCAGATTCTGGACTAAACAAATCAATTGAGACATTGGATTCAAGCTAACATGGATGTTTTTAACGTAATGTAATATTCATCCGTCTCAGGTTTGGTCTCCTCCTCTGCTGAAGGGCTTCATCTGACAGAAAAGAGAAGAAAAGAGGTGAGTCAGGATCATCTTCACACAACATTTCTATAATTACCTGCATCATGAACTTGTATTATTCTCAAGTAGAAGTCATGGTGCACATTCTTACTCGATGATGATGATGTCACAGATGTGCTCTCTGAAGATGTCCAGCAGAGCTGATGTGGTCAGAGATACAGGAAGGGGAAGGAAATGTTAAATATAGTTGCAGACGCAGCATGCTTTTTCACTCAGTACGGAAGAGAAAGACCATAACGCTTGCAGATGCTGAATTTTTGTCTTATATTTAAGCGAAACGCATGTAAAATGTCCAGCATGTGTGTCATTCTGCTTCAGATGTCAGACATCAGATGTGCATATGAATCTGGATATGAATCAAATTCAAAGTATTTGTGTAAAGGCGAGTGTAACTTTGGAAATAAAGTCATCATGGTTAAATAAGGATCTCCAGCTAAAGGCATGAGATTCTCTTTGACTGACGACACGACGGCCAGAGTTTTCACCGTCACCATCACTGATCTGAGAACAGAGGATGAAGGACAATACTGGTGTGCTGTGGACAGGGCTTTAAGTGCTGATGTCTATTCAGAGATTTCGTTGCTCGTTAAACAGGGTGATTCATGTGGCTTCTGCAAATGGACCTATGGTAGAAATGTACATAGAAACGGTCAGAAGATGCAGCTCATGTTATTATATAGAAGTCAATTCACTGCATAATCTATAATTATATACACAATATAATTAATATTGAGTGTGCTAATATATTAACTGAGATTAAGTTGATATTTCCTGTCATCCATCAGTTAATAAGACCACTGAGGTTTCAACTTCCAGCCCTTTTTCAACCACACCATCATATTTCAGCAAAACAGAACCAAATCCACAATCCACCAGCATCACAATCACAGAAAGAAAATAAACAATCACAGATCAGCACAACTCCTCAGCAGGTCAGGTCATCTTCCTCTTTCTCTCTTTATTTTCCTTTAATATGCATTATGTCTGGATGATGTCTGTCATTTAGCGCTGATTTCTTCACCTGTACAGGTAAACGTCTCTCCACATATCACACACTCATATAGAGTGAACTTCAGTGGCGTAGCAAGTCAGCCCCGGGCCCAATTCGTACGGGCCCCCCCAAACGTTATGGGCTCCAACTCGGTTAACTTAACTTAGGCCCTATTGTTGATTTTTCTGAAGTAAATAACGTTTGTGAATCGTGACTATTCACAAGCTGTTTTATTTACGGTATAGGCTAATGCTTGGAAATTATGTTTAAAGTTTTCAAGTCCATTTATTATTTGTAGCACGCAAGCCACTCAATAATTGCAGCTTTGTGCTTTGTTACTACAAAGTCTCAGCCTTCTGTCAATTTTATGATAAAATACAAACAATAAACGTCTTTTTACGCTCTTTAATTTGTAGTGAGATAATTCGCTTCAGTTCTAACTGCATATGAATCAATGATATTTTCCTCTTTAATATTTGCAGCACGAAATAAACATGAATATTTGAATGCATGAACAACAAAAACTACCCCGTGGGGGAAAAACAGGCTGGCAAGGCATGATCAGGACACGACAAAACACGACAGGATTCATTCAATGGTGATACGATGACAAACCGGCCCGGAACTGCAAACACAAGGAGAATAAATAGGGAGCAAATGAGGAGGGTAACGAGGGAACACATGTGGGGCAAATTAACCAATAATCAGGTAACAAGATGGGTGGGGTCAAGACAATTGACATGAGAGCACATGGCACACAAACAAGACAAGAACACGCAGCTGAGAAAACTCATAAGCCGCGTGTTCACTCAAGACAAGACAGCACGCAGCCAGCGAAAACCAAGCTGCATGCTACACAGCACAAGACAAAACAGGACATGAAAAGCATGCAGCCGATAACCCGAGCTGCGTGCAAAAACAACACAAGACAACAAGAAAAGCACGTGGCTGAACACAAACCGCGTGCTACACAATACACACGTGGACAGAAGAGCGCACGGCCGAGCGAACTCGAGACCGCACGCTCCCACAACAGACAGAACATGGAGCACGAGTGTCTGGACCCCGACACGAAATTGAAACTCAACAAGACATGAGTGCCGGGATCTGAACACCACGCTCCAACATGAAACAGTACACGCAGACGAGAGCGCACGGCTCGAGCACTCTCGAAGCCGCA
>NW_015639004.1:3085-9383 GCF_001515625.1 Sinocyclocheilus rhinocerous
AGCTGCGTGCAACAACAACACAAGACAACAAGAAAAGCACGTGGCTGAACACAAACCGCGTGCTACACAAAACACAACACACGTGGACAGAAGAGCGCACGGCCGAGCGAACTCAAGACCGCACACTCCCACAACAAGACAAAACATGGAGCACGAGTGTCCGGACCCCGACACGAAACCGAAACTCAACAAGACATAAGTGCTGGGATCAGAACACCACGCTCCAACATGAAACAGGACACACAGAGGAGAGCGCACGGCTCGAGCGCTCTCGAAGCCGCGCGCTCACATGAAAACAATGACATGACGGGAGTGTCAGGGCTCTGTCACAAAACCATGAATAACACTAGACGCACGGCTCGAGCGCTCTCGAAGCCGCGCGCTCACATGAAAACAATGACATGACGGGAGTGTCAGGGCTCTGTCACAAAACCATGTATAACACTAGACCGAAGTGACAGAACCCTGACACATAAGCTGTAGGACAAGGGCCGGGCCCATGCAGGGCTCTATTCGTTCACTCGTTTCAATTAAAACTTCCCCCCAGCTCAGCGGGCCCCCAAACTGCCCAGGCCCATATGCACCTGCATACCCAGACGCTACGCCACTGGTGAACTTATAGAATCACACTGAACAGGAAGTGACAGCAACTCTCTTATTTAATTCATTAGTCTTTCATTTATTAATTCTCTAAACAGTTTATGTTGTGATTATGATGATATACTGTATACAGTATTTCAGACAGCATTTTCCTCCTGTATGTTTCAGGTTCATTTGTGATTATCATCACTGCGGAGGCATTGGTTTTACTCCTGATTGGTCTTCCATTGATTATAGTGGCTGTGCGGAAGAGAAAGAAGACTAAAGGTAATAATTTACATGAAATAAGTCTTTTTTCTGAGGTTTCAGCATTTAGAGCATAAAAAACCTTGAAGATTGCATTTGGTTGGGTTTGGGATGGCATGTACGAGTAACTAGTTTAAATTATAGAGTTTTACAGCATTAATCGCAGAAAGACTAACACTGATCTCTTGCAAAGGTCTGCTGTTGTCCTCTATCATAGAGTTTAATCAAGTGTTATATGAACAGGTGAGTCTAAAGAAACTGATGATTATTATCATTTCATGGACAGCTTCACTGAAGATGGCCAACAGCAGTAACGTCTCGGGTTACGCATGTAACCACGGTTCCCCGAGAGGGAACTCCACGCTGCGTCCTCTAGCGAACACAATGGCGGAATGCTGCCAGCATGACTGGTGTCTGAAGCACGTGTAAAACAAAGCTAATCCTATTGGTTCACGTGACCCGTGACATCATAGGAGGATGCCCGGAACCATAAAAGGGCACCTGCTGAATACGTCACCAACTTAGTTGTCTGAAGGAGACGTAAACAGGCAGGCCGAAGGCATGGCGAGGGGAAGCAGCATTTCGTTCCCTCTCGGGGAACCATGGTTACATGCGTAACCCGAGATGTTCCCCTTCTAGGGAACTCCACGCTGCGTCCTCTAGCGGACACAATGGGGAATGAAATGCCAACTATGCCATGCCAAGGAGCATGCCTGTCCACCTAGTGAGAGACCAAGGAAGTGACAGACATACATTAAGCCTTTCCTCAGAAAGGGGCCAAGCCACTGACGCCTTGGGCCTCTCACATAACCTGGCAGAATGGGGAACCCGATTCAGATAAAGGGGAACATCCCACCCAAGTTAAGAACACAGCTATCTTCAGATAGCTATGCTATGTGAGCAATACTAGCCTGGATACACAAGACCACTGAAGAGGCTAAACTATAAAGCCTCTGGGGGAGCTCAAAGAGATCGCTACTTAAATTAAGGAGAGTAGCTGCTGAGCTAGAACACAGCAATCCTCGGATAGCTATATCCTAAGGGTCTTATGACGGCTCGTAGACCAAGAATGAACAATACACAGCTAGTCCAGATAGCCAGGTAAGTCCTTCCTGCAAAGCTGCCCAGACCACAAAGAGTGGGCTATCTACTTACAACCCTAGCAGTGGAGATAGCATTGTCTAAGCAAGGGCTCAAGGAGACCGCTACATAAAGACCCTAAGAAGGGGAGCAATCACTGACCTAGCACATGGATATTCTCAGACAGCTATGTACCTAGGAAGGGGCTACCAAAAGGGGGACTGACCAAAACTACCCAGACCACAAAGAGTGGGCTGTCTACTTACAACCCAAGGAAGGGAGACATCACTGTCTAGGTAAGGGCTCAAGGAGACCGCTACTTAAAACCCTAAGCAGGGGAGCAGTCACTGAGCTAGCACATAGCTATCCTCAGATAGCTAAGCTCTAGGAAAAGAGAACAGCTAGCACATAGCTATCCTCAGATAGATATGTTCCCAGGAGTGGGCTCACCGCAACTTGCCAGTTAAAACACAGCTAGCCTCAGATAGCTGTATTAAGTAAGCCCGTCCTGCCATAAAAATGGCTGGAATATAACCACTCTCAGATGGCTACACTAAGGAGGTCCCCAATCAGTGTCAGTCCCACAGTAGGCTAGCAAAGCACTGTGTTATTGACCACGAGCTCACAAGAGGGAGATCCGGACCATCAGTAAATGATTAGCTAAAGAGCAAACACATAATCATAATTAGTCCAAGATCAAATCCTGATGTAAGCAGTGGCCATAACACTAGAGGGCTGAACACAGCTATCCTCGAATAGCAGTTCCCTCAGATAAGGCTGAAGTTTGCCCAGACCACAGAGTGGGCCATCTACTTAAGACCCAGAAGGGGAGACAGCACAGTCTAGGCAATGGGCTCAAGGAGACCACTACTTAAAAACCCCAAAAGGGGAGCAGTCTCTGAGCTGGAACACAGCTATCCTCGAATAGCAGATTCCTAGACAAGACTTCAGCGCTTACTTGAGAGAGCTTGTGCCACGGGGGAACCCAACCTAGTTATAGAATCCAGGCTAGAACATAGCTGCCCTCAGACCGCTATATTAAAGAGCAAAGCAAGCTTGAGCTGGAGCATAACCATCCACAGACAGCTACACTCTGAGCAGAGGCTGTTCACTTAAAACCCTGAAGGGGGGGGCATTCTACTCAGCCCAAACTTACTAAGCGGGATTCAGAGGGACCGGCCACTTAAAAATACCCAGAAGCCTGGGAAGGCAGCCTACTCCTAAACCCATCCGGCCCAACACAGGAAGGAACATTCCCCATAACCACTCTGTGTACAGCAACACCCTGGGAGAGAAAGCTCGCAAGCATCTCTCCACAGAGCATTTAAAAATATCCACACCCAGCGAGACTCTCCACACACAACTACATGCATATTAGAGAGGCACGACCGAGCTGAATGTAGCTCCGCCTGCGATCTCGCAAGATCAGGGCTGAAACGACTCTGTGCTCACACTTCATCATCATAACTACCCAAATGCTTTCTGCGGCATCTAACAACCCATTAGGAGAGGGTGTGCAGATCCCGCAGATCAAAGCAGAAACTGCAAGCTGAGATAAACTGTGCCGCAACAACGGTAGAACCAGGCCGCGAGACACAAACGCTTTGCCCCGCATCCCTCGGGAATAGAAACAAACGTGAGTGGAGCCTAGACATTGTGACTCATCACACTGAGCGTGTAACACTGAACGTGTGTGCTCTTCGCCGAGACAAACGCAAAAGCGGAATATGCCCTCGAGTGTTAGAATCCCAACACGGAGGCTCACACTCCCTAAAGCAGTGCTCGACTCAATATACCGCTATCTGCGGGCTCGAAAACTCCTAAAAAGAGCATCTGAAACCCATAAACCCCTCAATCCAAGACTTTGCCGTGCCTCGGCAGCAGCGGGACCTGAACCGCGAGATGCAGACGCTTGTCATACATCTCTCGAGAAGAGGGGTAAAATCGAACGGAGCTTTCTTATTGGAAACACTCACAATGAGTGCATTCAGAGCCCTCGAGCACCGAATGCACAAGCCCCTGACCAAGACACATGATGCGTAGATTGTGTGCGTCTTCAAGTGCCCTCGGGCACGGAGGCACACACTTTCTACACCGCTCACCTGCCTTGGTCTCTCACATGTACTTCAAACAGACGGCTCCTGAAGACAACAAAAGTCGGTGATGTATTCAGCAGGTGCCCTTTTATGCTTTCGGGCATCCGCCTATGACGTCACGGGCCATGTGGACCAATAGGATTGGTGTTGTTTCACACGTGCTTCAGACATGCTAGAGAACGTACGCTAGAGGCCACAGCGTGGAGTTCCCTAGAAGGGGAACTGCATTAAAAAAGACTGTGTGATTTTTTATATTTTGACGTTGAATCTCCAGCAGCTGGTGTGTGAATGATCATATTCATGTGTTAAAACTGCAAATAGATTCACTTTGGTTGAGTTATTTTGTCTGTTAACTAACTATTTCTTTTTTTTTTATGACTGTAGATCAAAGACGCTGGACGTCACTGTAATCCAGAGGACACAGACACAGAAACAACTGTAGTTTATAGCTGTGCTTCCTAAACTTGTGCCATATGTGTTCCTACAGACCCAAGTACTCCATCAAAACCATAAATGAGTTCATTTCAACTGACATAATATCATATCATATCACATCATATCAATCATAATATAATATAATATAATATAATATAATATAATATAATATAATATAATATAATATAATATAATAGGGATGTATGGAAGTGTAATATGTTGCTTTAGTTTGGTCACTATTACATTTCCATATGTTGTCCATCAGAGAGTTCGGTGTGGAGAGGGATCAGCTGCTGAAACACTGTAGTCACATTGAAAAACACTCTGAAGTTATCTTTGTTATTAAAGAGCACACATAGTTAAATGTCTCAAGCTTTTTCATCATGCAGAGAGGAATACATTTACTGAGATAAGCTTCTGCATAGCTCTGCTATTTCAGAGCTAATTTCCTGATTAACAGAGGCGTTTTCACACATAACACCCCTCACAGTCATACAGGTGGTTTGTTGTCAACATTTTCTTCACTGTTTATTTATAGAAGGTTATTTGTGGAGCTACTGACCATCACTAGTATATTTATCAGAACTGATGTGGCCATAAGAATGAGCTTCTCATGAATGCTCTCTGTGTTTCTGCTGATGGGTAAGTTCAGGAAAATCTTTAATTCATTACCTTCTGTTTTTACCGCTACATAAGGGTTTATTTTCTAAAGTAAGTATAGCGTTATAAGTTTATGTGTGTAAAGTAGTGTGCTGATCTGTGTGTGTGTGTGTGTGTGTGTGTGTGCGTGTGTGTGTGCAGTGAGCAGTTCAGTGTGTGTATATATTACAGTGAGAGGAACAGAGGGAGGACAAGCAATTATTCATCGATGACCATTCAAGAGTAGCTGTGTATTCTAAAAAAAAAAATCCTTGCAAGCAACAAATAATAGAGGCTCCTAAAAGCAGCTGCCATTGAGATGCTAATACTAACGGTTAGCTTTATGAAAATATTACTAAAAGGCCTTTTTGCTTCAGATAAACATCAGGGCTCATATTCACAAAACATTGTATCTTACCACTAAGAGTTCTCCTAAATATAGGTAAAAGTTTTTAGCTAAGAGTTTTCTCTTAAAACCTATTCACAAATCTGCTGAGTCAAACTTTTACTAAGGAATAGAGAGAAGTCTTAAGCTAAGAGTAAGGGCGGGGTTGACCTTGTTGCTATGGATGATGTCAGCATGCTTACTAACTATGCAAACAGTGACTTGCTGATAGGGGAGGGGTGTCTGTCAGAGATTTATTCATAGAATTGTAAAGTATTGTAGAGTGCGATATTATGTTGCCATATTCAGATAAAGGTTTAAAAATGAAAAAAAAAATGCACATTCAAATAACGATTTTAAAATGCAGGCTAAGTGTCATTAATTAAACAAGTATATGTTCAGTTAAATGTCAGCCTCTTACATGTGTGCTCCTCATAAACAATTAGCGGATATGTACTCGTTCCCATATCTCAGGGAACCAAGGTACTTCACTCGTACTGCGTCTTGCTTAAGACACTTTGGGGAACCAATACAATCCCGCCGTGCTATGTTAGAGGAACGACCAATGCTTGAACTTGCCTTGAGCACCAAGGGCCCAGAGGGACGTTGGTGTTGTCAACACCGTGGGCAGGTCCCATGTAGGGACAATGACAGGGCGAGGCGGGTTGAGCCTCCTAGAACCCTTCAAAAAACGAACAACAAATTTGTTCCTGCCCACCGGCTGGCCATTAGTGAGGCTGCTATGGCTGCTACATAGACCTTGAGCGTGGGAGGGGAACGACCCTTATCCAACAGCTCCTGCAGGAAGGACAATATC
>NW_015639004.1:10374-13678 GCF_001515625.1 Sinocyclocheilus rhinocerous
CTTGAGCGTGGGAGGGGGACGGCCCTTATCCAACAGCTCCTGCAGGAAGGACAATATCTGAGATATGCCGCAGGAAATTGGGTTTGCGCTGTGGGCCATACATCAGGTGGAGAAGACAGACCATTTAAGGGCATAGAGCCACCTTGTAGAAGGTGCTTTAGTCTGAGATATTGTGTTTTGCACGCTCTCGGGGGGCTCCCATCGAGAGGCCAGAGGTGCAGAGCCCACAGCTCGGGCTGGGGGTGCCATATCTTTCTGTTCGCCTGAGAGAGGAGGTCTCGTCTCAGGGGGACCATTTAAGGGCATAGAGCCACCTTGTAGAAGGTGCTTTAGCCTGAGATATTGTGTTTAGCACGCTCTCGGGGAGGCTCCCATCGAGAGGCCAGAGGTGCAGAGCCCACAGCTCGGGCTGGGGGTGCCATATCTTTCTGTTCGCCTGAGAGAGGAGGTCTCGTCTCAGGGGGATAGGCCACGGGGCTGCTAGAAGCAGCTAAGACAGCTCTGCGAGCAGTGAGAGTTGTCTTCTGAGGTGAAGAGGTCGACCTCTGCCTTGCTGAAGATCTCCCAGATTATTTGAACCGTATGTGGGTAGAGCATCCACTCTTCCGAGGGGATGTTGCTCCGAGATAGCATGTCCACTCTTTGATTCAACCTGCCCGGCACACCCGTTTTTGACGTGGGACGGAACTCGTGGTTTCAGCCAGCACTGAAGGGGCCGCAAGCGAAGCAGGCCCATCTGTAGTACCGGAGACGTGGAAGCCATGAGGCCCAGCATCTTCTGAAACGCCTTGAGAGGGCGAGTGGCTCCAACCTTGAATGAGGCCACGAGCTGCTGAATAGCCAGTGCACGTTCTGGCGCGACTAACACCCTCATTCGAACTGAGTCGAGAACTGTTCCCAGGAACGATATCCGTTGGCTGGGGGAATTGCAGCGAATTGCAGTGAATAACCTCGTTTTATTATCCCCAGAACGCAGTCTGGCACTCCGGGGATGGCCTGCCAGGCCTCAGCCCGCGTGACAAGGGGTTGGATTAATTCGAGTGGCTGGTCGCCGTATGGGGACCCCACACTCAGAAGAGGAATTTTGCTCTCCTTTGAAAATGCTTTCAAAAAATGCTTCACTAGACCTAATGCTCTCATAGCGAGAGCAGTCAGCCCCCGTGCTCGCTGCCTCAGCATGGGTGTGGGCCAGACGCATCCAATATGAAGCTGTCAGTGATAATAATCATTAGTGACACTTCTTTTAATCCACCTAAAAAGATCAAACCATTCATTAGAAGAGGAGTACTGATGATTTTTATGTGTAAACACTCAGGCAGATCAAAAGTGCTGCGCGCATTCTCTCAGATCCGCTCGTAGTGGACAAGGGAAGGGGCAGGGCCACATTCATTGAAGAAGACATGCCGCGAGCAAAGCAGAGCGAGACATGAACTCTCGTAGTGTGAGCGATCTGTCTCAGCGAGCACAGCCAAAGTGTGGGCGTGGCCCAGGCGAGAGACACATTCAAATACGAAGCTGTCAGCGCTATTGAATCATTGGTGACAGCGTTCTGCACCGATCCTCACGTGTAAACACACTGGTGGATCAAAGAGTTGCGTGGAGTGTGATCCATGCGGGGGCTTTGCTGGCGCCAAATTCTCTGAAACGCCTTTAAAGATGGCTTATGGTAGAGAAATTAACATTCAATTCACGGGCAACAGCTCTGGTGGACATTCCTGCAGTCAGCATGCCAATTGCACGCTCCCTCAAAACTTGCGACATCTGTGGCATTGTGCTGTGTGATAAAACTGCACATTTTAGAGTGGCCTTTTATTGTGGCCAGCCTAAGGCACACCTGTGCAATAATCATGCTGTCTAATCAGCATCTTGATATGCCACACCTGCAGTGGTGGAAAGAGTACTGAAAAAATAAACTGAAGTAAAAGTACCATTACCTTCCAAAAAATGTAGTGTGAGTAGAGTAAAAGTACTTGTCTTGAGTAGAGCTCATGAAAAATGGGGGCAAAAACAAAAGTGTTGCGTTTATAATTTTGTTCAGTGTATATATATATATATATACTTGAAAAAAAATATTTATTTATTTGCTTATTTATTTTCTGTATGGGTTTTTAGCTGGAAAAGAGCAAAAGGGCAACAGAGAAGCACTTGAAAGTTTTAGAGGCAGAACAGAAACAGACAGGAAACAGGCTGCGGTTTGTGAGTTCATGGCTGATTTCCTCGTCATTTTTCACACATAATGGCTCAGCATCACATGGAAACACAGATACACAGTTCGTCAGCACTGGTGTTTGACTCTCATCACGTGAGAGCTGACATCAGATGTGCATATGAATCTGGATATGAATCAAATTCAAAGTATTTTTGTAAAGGCAAGTGTAACTTTGGAAATAAAAACATCATGGTTAAATCAGGATCTCCAGCTAAAGACCAGAGATTCTCTCTGACTGATGACACGACGGCCAGAGTTTTCACCGTCACCATCACTGATCTGAGAACAGAGGATGAAGGACAATAATAGAAATGTACATTAAAAAACAAGTCAGTAACTACTCATTTATGTATGTGACTTTTCTCTTTTCTTTTTGGAGTGTTACAAGCTATTGGTGGATAAAGAAGATCTGTAAAGTTGCAAAGACTAAAGTCTCAAATCCAAAGAGATATTCTTGGGGGCAAAAACAAAAGTGTTGCGTTTATAATTTTGTTCAGTGTATATATATATATATATACTTGAAAAAAAATATTTATTTATTTGCTTATTTATTTTCTGTATGGGTTTTTAGCTGGAAAAGAGCAAAAGGGCAACAGAGAAGCACTTGAAAGTTTTAGAGGCAGAACAGAAACAGACAGGAAACAGGCTGCGGTTTGTGAGTTCATGGCTGATTTCCTGGTCATTTTTCACACATAACGGCTCAGCATCACATGGAAACACAGATACACAGTCCGTCAGCGCTAGTATTTAACTCTCATCACGTGAGAGCTGACATCAGATGTGCATATGAATCTGGATATGAATCAAATTCAAAGTATTTTTGTAAAGGCAAGTGTAACTTTGGAAATAAAAACATCATGGTTAAATCAGGATCTCCAGCTAAAGACCAGAGATTCTCTCTGACTGATGACACGACGGCCAGAGTTTTCACCGTCACCATCACTGATCTGAGAACAGAGGATGAAGGTCAATACTGGTCTGCTGTGAAGAGGATTTTAAGAGATGTCTATTCAGAGATGTTGTTGCTCGTTAAACAGGGTAATGTGACTTAAACAAATGGACCTATAGTAGAAATGTACATTAAAAAACAAGTCA
>NW_015639004.1:14690-15081 GCF_001515625.1 Sinocyclocheilus rhinocerous
CACCAAATACACAAAATAATGTTCTTTTTAGCAACGTCATATGACCCCTTTAAGAAATTTTGGTTACATTAATTGTGTTGAGATCAAATCGACCTCCATTGGTTTCCATGCAGTGTTAATTTCATCAACGAAGACGACGACGAAATATATTCGTTAACGAACATTTTTTCTGTGACTAAGACGAGATGTTGACTAGCTAAAACTAATATCTCATGATAAAAACTATGACAAAATGTATGTACTGTCTTGTCCTTCAAAATGTGTGTCCCTGTCATTGGATTGCAACCCTCTAAGCTACAAAGTTGCAAAATTGCGACAAGACGTTATACTTAATAAAATAGACTGTAGTTCCTAATATGGTGTAATATCTCATTTGTATTCCCTACCACTA
>NW_015639004.1:15305-15387 GCF_001515625.1 Sinocyclocheilus rhinocerous
GTGGCGGCGGTACACGGTGCAGTCAGTGTGGGTCAGTGGTAGGTCTGTGCGCTGTGCCATGCAATGAGAGGTACCATACTCT
>NW_015639005.1:0-604 GCF_001515625.1 Sinocyclocheilus rhinocerous
TATGACTTATAGGCTATCTGCACAAAATGCCCCGAATGCACATGACCGCGTCTGAGCGGCTCTGAATGAACTCCTTTTGTGGACGTGTTCTTCACGCAACAACGTGCAGAAACACGGCAACTAAACTCTAAAAATTCACAGCGTTTTATTATAATAGTGTTCTCATTATAATTGTTATGTATATGACAATCCCAGTCATAGTTATTAATATTCTGCATTGTTGTTTGTCCTGCTCGCGCTGCGCGCTAAAGAGATAATCACCATACCATGAAGCGCTTTACTGCAGCGCAACTCAACCAAATGCATCTTATACGAGACAAATAATATATACACGATATATATAAAACGGCTGAAATGTTTTGAAATCACTTGTACCCTACCTGATCGAAAAAATCCAGTCTTTCACTCAAAGTTTTAAATCCCTGCCGCCAAGATGCTCCTCTCTCGGTCAAGGATTATGGAAAATGAATAGCAATATTTTATTCACGCACGTTAAAATATTTATTTGAAGCGTCTTTCTTTTCAGATTCTTATTTACAGCATTATTTTAATAGGCTGTATATTAACTTATTGGGAGAGTAGTTCTATGTGAAATCAGACATTT
>NW_015639005.1:763-1027 GCF_001515625.1 Sinocyclocheilus rhinocerous
ATCTTCGACTATTTGGTATCACCCCTAGGTCTCACTCCAGTCTATGAGCTTGCAATCTCTCTCTCGCCCCCCCCAAACAAAAAACTCTTCGGATCTAGATGATTCACATAAATTACATATTTTGATTAAAAACGGCAAATTTCGCCCAAAAGCAACTAGTTTGCAGGTATGATATGTGACCTTGGACCACAAAAAACAGTCTTAACTGTCAATTTTTCAAAATTGAATAAATAATATTTCCATTGATGTATGGTTTGTTAGGAT
>NW_015639006.1:0-17285 GCF_001515625.1 Sinocyclocheilus rhinocerous
ATATATATATATATATATATATCAAACAATAAGGGTCACATGACATAAGCCAACCAATGGGAAACAAGGCAGATGGCTAAGTCAACCAATCACAACAGGCTTGTTCGACTTCATGCGGCGCCACAAAGATCGGCTGCCACCTGACAAAAGCAATGCATTCTGGTTAGAACATTTGTCTGACTTTGATCGGCGCTGCAGCCGCCTTACGATCACATGTGCCATCAAAGTACCGCGAGAGCAAAACAAGGCCAGCCATCTAGGTCAGGCACTGCAGTTGCTCAAAATCGGCTGCGAGAGCCTTGATGATGACACACTTTATTCTCTTTGGTCAGATTCTGTGATGACAAGCACGAGGTGTATTGCGTGTTTATTCTAACAATTCAATTCCAATAATGCTCACAAATCTGTGTTTTTATAACAGTAAAAGCTTTTTTAGTGTAGTCGCACGTGAGTCACGTTTATCAAAAACACGTATAAAAGCATATATATCCCCACTTTATTGATATTTAAATAGTAATATGTTTATGTTGAACTTTATTCATAAACAGATGGCGCTGTATTAAGCAGTATATAATTATTCATAAACAGATGGCGCTGTATTAAGCAGTTTTTAGAAAGTGTTTCTGTTGCTCATGAAAACGTTTCTGAAACATCTGTGTATTTGACAAATATTGCATTTAATTCACTTCCTCTGTGTTAAAGTGTGCAATCACCGCGCGAGCGTCACTACCGGGAGCAGAAAGTGTCCGACTTTACTGCTCCGCTTTTAAATCCACCCCAACTGCAAGCGGCTACTTTCGCCAGCCGGTGGCAGGCTAGTGTAGTTCATTTCGAACAAGCCTAACATGACACACAGACAACTTCAACTTCAACTTTATTTATTTATTTATTTATAAAGCAGTTTTAAGACCACAATGTGGAAACCAAAGTGCTGTACAGGAAGACTAAATAAAACATATACCACAACAACAACAAAGAACAAATTACTAAACATTATTAAATGCTATTAAAAACAAATGACTTTTAAGCGCACTCTGAAATACAGGAAGTGTAGGAGAAGATTTTACAGACAGAGGAAGGTCATTCCAAAGCCTTGGAGCAGCAACAGAAAAGGCCCGATCACCTTTGCATTTTAAACGAGATCGAGGAACCATCAGATGTAATTGATCATTAGAACGCAAAGACCTATTGGATTGATGCAAACTGATTAAATCAGAAATATACTCTGGTGCTAAACCATGCAAAGCTTTAAGATTAAATCTGAAATATACTCTGGTGCTAAACCATGCAAAGCTTTAAAAACATATAAGAGCACTTTATACTGAATCCTGTATCGTACAGGAAGCCAGTGTAATTTAATAAGCACAGGAGTAATATGCTCTCTCTTCTTGGTACCCGTTAAAAGCCTAGCCACTGAATTCTGAACAAGCTGCAGGCGGGAGAGAGAGAGGCCTGACTCACACCCAGATACAATGCATTACAATAATCCAAACGAGATGACACAAAAGCATGCACAACTTTCTCCAAGTCCTCAAAAGAAAAGATAGACTTCAACTTAGATATAGATCTAAGATGGAAAAAACTTTTTAACAACGGCAAATAATTTGACGATCAAATTTCAGCTCAGAGTCAAAGGCATTAATTTGTCGATCAAATTTGAGCTATGAGTCAAAAATGACACCAAGGTTTTTCACTCTAGAAAGATTTTTCCCAGGAAGTAACCCCAGGCAGTCAGTGACATCATCCACACATCCCTTTATACCAAATAAAATAAACTCAGACTTATTCTCATTCAGTTGAAGAAAATTATTAGCCAACCAACACTTAACCTCATCCACACATTCATACAGAGACTGAATGGATAAATGATCCTTGCGTTTCAAAGGTAAATACATTTGTGAGTCATCAGCATACAAATGATAATGAATGCCATGTTTTTCAAAAATTGATCCTAGAGGGAGCATATAAAGGGAAAACAAAACCGGTCCCAGGATTGAACCCTGAGGAACCCCACACATGAGAGGGGCAACAGATGAAAAGTAATTTCCTAGACTGACTGAAAAAGTCCTATCTTTTAAATATTAAGAAAACCATTCTAAGGCTAAACCCTGAATGCCAACATGGTCTCTAAGGTGATTAATGAGAATCTTATGGCCAACTGTGTCAAATGCTGCGGTAAGATCTAAAAGTAACAGAACAACACAACTTCCAGAATCAGCACCACGTAGAATATCATTAGTAACCCTCAAAAGAGCTGACTCCATACTATGGCCAGCTCTAAACCCTTGAGTTGTGGAAGACAGACAGGCGCAAAACAAGTCAATTGATTTGGAAGAACAGAGGGTACTATAAAATCATTAGTAACAGTGGGATCTGATTCCAGCAGTCTTATCAATGAAAATTTTTAAAAACTTTTCACATGTGTCAACAGAAGGAGAGAGTAATGGCATAACAACTGGATGGAGTACAGTGTTTACAGTAGAAAAAAGCACTCTACAATTATGGTAGTTCTTCGAGCTAGTATCAGAAAAATAATTAGATCTAGCTAATTTAACAGCTCTTTGGTATTCACTCAAACAACTCTTCAAAATCTCATAAGAAACCTGTAGTTTATCTTTAAGCCATTTACGTTCGGCCCTTCTGCACTCTTGCCTTAGAGCACGGGTATTACTGTTCAACCAGGGCTGTGTGTCTTGACCTTTTAATTCCTAATTTCCAAAGGAGCCACAAGATCTAAAATATCTGAACATGTAGAGTTAAACTGATTGAACAACTGTTCAAGTCCAATACAAGAAGAGGGAGACTCAATCAAGGTAATTAAAGGAGAAACTCTAAAGGCTGCTGAAAATTTACAAGCGGTACAAGGAATAAGAGCACGAGAAACAATAGAAGAAGAAACATTCATAATCTGAGTACTACATGGGAAAGTAGGACTAAAAAAGACAGTCTTGTGGTCAGAGAAAACAGTGTCTGCAATTTTCATCCCACTAACTCAAAACCCCAAAGATAATACAAGGTCAAGAGTATGACCACGCTCATGTGTTGGACCAGAAACACACTGTAAAAGATCAAATGACTCTAATAAATTTAAAAACTCACTAACCAGGGGGTTTGAAGGGCAACAAATATGTATGTTGAAATCCCCCAAAATTAAAATATTGTCAAAAGAAGGGACAATAACAGATAAAAATTCAGAAAACTCCCAAATAAAATCCCCATGAATGTTTGGGGGTCTATAAATCAAAACGCATAACAGAGATTTAAAGGAATTCAACATAATTAACTGAGTTTCAAACGTACAATGAGACTCAGAAGGTAAAAGTCTGCATTTGAACCTGTCTTTAAAAATAACAGCAAGACCACCACCCCGGCCAACAGACCTGGGTGTACTAAAAAAAACTACAACCAGGAGGAGAAAGTTCAGAGAGAGGAGTCTTATCACCGACGTTGAGCCAAGTCTCAGTTACAAATAAGAAGTCTAATTCATGAGAGAGAAAAAGATCATTCAAAATAAAATACTTATTTGCAAGAGATCTTGCATTAATCAACACCATAATGCAGGAAACTAAGATTTTGGCGATTTACTCTCCGATCACCAGACCGCCACCTCACATGAACCATCCGCGAGGACCAGAGCACTGGCACAGTTGAAGACGGAAAGACGGGAACGAGGTATGAGCATCGTAGGTTCGTCATCACATCAACGGCCTCCGCCACTGAAGATGCAGGTTCGATGAAAGGATATTTCCCGAACTTCTTTGATCTCACAAGGCCTCCAGCACGCTTCCCACGCTTCCTTCGGCGTTTCTTCAACAGGCACAGACACCCCGGCAGGTAACACATTTTCCTCAGAGCGAATGGCACCCCGGCACCCCGACAGTTAACACACCCCAGCAGGTAACACATTTTCCTCAGTGCGGCTGGCACATAATGAGGATGCAGCTTGCAGACTTCTCCGGAGTCGCGACTCAATCAACCGAACACTACCGATTGAATATTCAGTAGAGTCAAGCGATCGTACGCCAGGGGAGAACAAGCAGTACGAGTGATAAAACAAACAACGAAAACTTAAACAAATAACATAGATAAACCGTGACGGCAAGCCGGCAAACATCCTGGCGCCATCTTGAATTGAATAAGCGTGTGCTACAAGAGTAGCACATGACATGATCCCATGAGGCGTAAGGAACACATGACAGGAACATAAAACAAGGCAAAATATCAAAATGAAAGACCAGAAAACCTAAACAAGAAACAAAACCCAAACCCCACGTTACAAGAAGTACCTTAGCAAAAAAAAAATCATCATGTTGAATCACCTTCTCAATGCAAAGTAAAAATTGTTTAAAAATAAACTGCATAAAACATTTTGTCAGACAGACATACAAAAGTTTGGTTAAAGGGAGAAAACAAAACACAATGTCTGCATGTCAAAAACATCTGTCTAGTGCAACAACAACTATTAAAGGGGTCATATGATGCTGCTAAAAAGAACATTATTTTGTGTATTTGGTGTAATGAAATGTGTTTATGCGGTTTAAAGTTAAAAAAACACATTATTTTCCACATACTGTACATTATTGTTTCTCCTCTATGCCCCGCCTTTTTGAAACGCGTCGATTTTTACAAAACTAATCGGTCTGAAAAAGCGATGTGTGCTCTGATTGGCCAGCTATCCAGTGCGTTGTGATTGGCCAAATACCTCAAGCGTGAGACGGAAATGTTACGCCACATTGGAACACAACACATACAGCCATTAAAGGGATATACCATCCTTTACACCCTCATGCCATCCCATATGTATATGACTTACTTTCTTCAGATAAACATAAACTACATTTTTTAGGGAAAAAATATCTCTCTGCATGTAATGTAAGTGTACTGGACATCCAAAGATAAAACTTCAAAAACTACACAACTACACAGTGAAGATGACGTTAACCCATACAACCCTTGTTGATGAATCAATGTCTTCTCAACAAAATGACAGGCGTGTGTAAGAAAAATACAAACACTAATATTTTAACTGTACAGTTACATTATATGGACTAAAAACCTTTGTTAGTGTTCATCTGAAGAAAGAAAGTCATAAACATCTGGCACGGCATGAGGGTGAGTAAATCATGAGAGAGTTTTCAGTTTTGGGTGGAGTGTCCCTTTAAAGAGCACAATGTGATGCAGAGGCCAGAAACATATTCCAGACAGAATATAAGTACTTGTGTTGAATTAATGAGAGACATAGTATTAATACATACATTATCTTTTTCAAAGGCCACTTTTTGTGTTGTCTGCTGTAGTAAGTGAGACTCACGTCACCTAAGATGTTGTGATTTTTGGATCACACGTCACTCAAGGTGCGGTTATGAGTATATCAAATGACCAATTCCCACCTCACTTAGTTTAGTGCACCAGAAAAAGACTTAATTTGGCAATGCGGGCGTGTTTCCCACAAGCTGTTCAACAATTTGAATTTCACACACTGCAGGGAGCTGGTCAACTGATTAATCTGAAAGATTGGTGGTTTAGCTAGCTAGCAGAGCCTTGGATCATCAACACAAAGAAGACACAATTGTAATAAGATTACTGAAATGTATTAACAATAGATATACAAGAGTAAATACAACAACTAGTGATGATACCAATAAGTGAATATGCACTGCTAATAGATAATAATAGACGACTGGAAGGAATATGAAGGAAGATACCAAATAAATTGTAGAAACAAATAAACGGAGTGAACACAGAATGGCCAAATGCAATGCTGTTAAGCTGAATGTAGCAATGGAAGAGATTTCTATGGTAATGTTGCTTATGGGAACCACTTAATGGCTCTCGTGGAATTAATGATAAATAACTGCTTATTTATCTCTGAACAAATAATATAGCTATTATTTGTAATGCTGACCCCAAGTAAATGTTATCTAAACAGATTAGAAAAACCTAGGCTGCAGGTATAAACTAAGCCAAGGTCTTTAGGAAAGAGGTTTGGTAAGTTTATAATTACGTTCCACAGGCAGGTGATCAGTCCGGTGGTAGAGACGTCTTCCACTGGTGATGCAGACTGCGTGCAGTGGGGAGGGCACAGAGTTGCGTTCCGGTAGCCATCGATGCGCTGACCTGGAGGATGCTGAACTTCTGTTGTGCCACAGGGGGTCCTTAGAGCATGGACTGGCCAGCTGGGTCAGATGGGTCTTCAAGGGGTCCTTTGCAGCCTGGCTGCATCGTTGAGGAACCGTGTGTTTTCAGGCAGTGTCTGCCACTGCGGAGGTTCTTTGTGGACTGGGCTGCGCTGCTTTCGGAGCCAGATGGGGTCCGTCACTGCTGGGTCCTTTGCAACTGAAGGGAAGCCAAATGCGATAAGGAAGGTTTACTCAGGAGCTGAGTTGAACCTTAGCTGTCCTGAAGTCTCTTTCCTCGTCAGCTCGTCATCTGCTACTGTCTCTCTGGATGTACCGGAGACTCAGAACTTTAGTGTTTCTGTCAGTGTCTCTCTGGATGAAAGAATCGGGGAGTGTTCCTGTTGCTGTCTTCCCAGTATCAGGACTCAGAGAACACAGAATGGCCAAATGCAATGCTGTTAAGCTGAATGTAGCAATGGAAGAGATTTCTATGGTAATGTTGCTTATGGGAACCACTTAATGGCTCTCGTGGAATTAATGATAAATAACTGCTTATTTATCTCTGAACAAATAATATAGCTATTATTTGTAATGCTGACCCCAAGTAAATGTTATCTAAACAGATTAGAAAAACCTAGGCTGCAGGTATAAACTAAGCCAAGGTCTTTAGGAAAGAGGTTTGGTAAGTTTATAATTACGTTCCACAGGCAGGTGATCAGTCCGGTGGTAGAGACGTCTTCCACTGGTGATGCAGACTGCGTGCAGTGGGGGGGGCACAGAGTTGCGTTCCGGTAGCCGTCGATGCGCTGACCTGGAGGATGCTGAACTTCTGTTGTGCCACAGGGGGTCCTTAGAGCATGGACTGGCCAGCTGGGTCAGATGGGTCTTCAAGGGGTCCTTTGCAGCCTGGCTGCATCGTTGAGGAACCGTGTGTTTTCAGGCAGTGTCTGCCACTGCGGAGGTTCTTTGTGGACTGGGCTGCGCTGCTTTCGGAGCCAGATGGGGTCCGTCACTGCTGGGTCCTTTGCAACTGAAGGGAAGCCAAATGCGATAAGGAAGGTTTACTCAGGAGCTGAGTTGAACCTTAGCTGTCCTGAAGTCTCTTTCCTCGTCAGCTCGTCATCTGCTACTGTCTCTCTGGATGTACCGGAGACTCAGAACTTTAGTGTTTCTGTCAGTGTCTCTCTGGATGAAAGAATCGGGGAGTGTTCCTGTTGCTGTCTTCCCAGTATCAGGACTCAGACTCAGAACAGGGAGTGTCTGTTGGAAGGATACTTTTATCCCTTTCTGATGAGGAGGAGATTGGAACCTGGTGCCTCTCCATTCCAGGAATGTGATTGGCCACTTGTGTCCGAGGTGGCCATGGTGTTGCCCGCCCTAGTGTGGAACTCATTTGCATACAGTGGAGTACAAAGTTAAACAGTGTCTTTAACATTTCACCCATGCAATATTTATTTACCAAACCTCTTTTAAATTATTACCAACATCAGGGGGAACAAAAAGAGTCCAAACATGATAGGGAACCATTGAACTATCACCTATTCATACCATAATATGTTAATAGGCCTGCTCCCGTGAACTGTTATGTTAACAGTCAATGGCCATCAACGTAAACTGTACTTTATCTGAGGGAGACATAAATACATTGTAGTTTACGTCTATTAAAGGTCTCCAAACATATGTATGAATGGATTTGGATAGATCTCTGTAGCCTTTCTTTGTTTCAGCCACTGCTGTTGCATCCAGAGATCTGAAGGAATTATTATGGCAGTAATTTCCTAAACCTTAGGATTAAGTGTGATGGTGAGGGTCAACCCATAGTCCAATGAGAAGTCCTCTATTAGGTGGTCGTGGGTGCAGAAGGTCTCCCTTCCTGTCCTGCTAGAGGTTGCAGTTGTCTTGGCATCTTATCTGATGGTTCTGAACATTTGTTTATGTTCCTCCACCAAGATCCAGTCACAGTGGGGCACATCGCCCTCCACACCGGTAGTAAGAGAGGGGCCCTGCCATAAACTGGTTTTTGGAATGCCAGTTTGACTGTTGTTCACTACATCTCCCCCTGCCCGGACTGATCGATGATCCAAAGTCGTTGATCGGGTCTGTGTACTGAAAGGGGAACAGCAGGAACAAAACACACACCTCGCCTCATCCTTCGACCATTGGCATTTTGGAATAAACTATAATTCAATAGTTTGTATACACAACTAAATTTAGTGAGTTGAAAAGAAAGCTGCAGCACGGTTTCTTACGGGGCGCAACGCTGTTCGTGCGACTCGTGACTCAGGCTCTATGTTTTGTTTGTTTGTTTTGTTTTGTTTTAAGTGCTTCTAACTTTTTATTTTTTAAAGTTTGTCTTTTATATGTGATGGCGGATCTTTGGATAATTCTAGGCCTCTTGGTGTTTGTTTTGCAACCAGTTTTGGCTTTGTGGACTATGCCGACAATGCCGAACGGAGCATGTTCGTTAGCCGCAGAAAACTTGGCATATTCGCGGGAACTTTTGCTGGACTTGTGTCTGCTTGCTGTTTTGCCATCTATGGATTCAGCGCTTTTTAAAGATGTCCCACAATGTCTTCTGGTCGGCTTGAAGAGGTCCAAAGGGAAACGGAGGAAAAGGGGATCGAGAGGAGGAATACGTAAAAGGCTACGGAGAAGAGGCTGTAGGCTGCCTTTACCTGCCATCATTTTATCAAATGTCTGCATTAATTATATACGATGAGGATTATCTTCGCACAAGCCTTTTTTGTTTTACCGAGACTTGGCTCTCTTAGGAAACAGTGGACTTCCATTTGGATGGTTTTCCTTTGATTCGGTTTGATCAATATATATTTAAAACTCAGAAAGCTGTTGGTGGAGGGCTTTGCATGCCAATAATAGATGGGCGACGAACTTTAAGTTAAGGGAAACCAGTTGTTCAAAACATTATGAAATCATGGTAGTGTCCTTTCGACCACATTATCTTCCACGAGAATTTACCCAAATTACCGTGATACTGGTGTATGTTCCGTGACCTGATTTCATGCTCGCTGCTGGAAGCATTGCTGAGACGTTTAACAACATCGCAAACAGAGTTGGAGATCAACCGGTGTTTTTGCTTGGAGATTTTAATCGATGTGATGTTACTACATTTTTGCAGAATCTGGAACAATATGTCACATCTGCCACTAGACTGGATAAAACATTGGATCTGTGCTATGGAAATATACCTGGTGCTTACACCTCTAACTACGTCCCCCTCTGGGTCGATCTGATCATAATGCTGTTCTTCTTTTGCCTCGGTACAGGCAAAAACTAAAGACTGAGAAAGTGCAAACCAGGTCTATTCAGGTATGGGACTTTGATTCCATTGAAACACTAAAAGGTTGTTTCGAAGTTACAGATTGGAATGTGTTTTTAAAGGACTGTGGAAATGATGTTGATTTGTTGAATGCTTCCATATCTGGATATGTGGATTTTTGTGTACACAGTGTTATTCCTGTGAAACGTGTAAA
This sequence comes from Sinocyclocheilus rhinocerous, assembly GCF_001515625.1. Lineage (NCBI taxonomy): Eukaryota > Metazoa > Chordata > Actinopteri > Cypriniformes > Cyprinidae > Sinocyclocheilus > Sinocyclocheilus rhinocerous. Next base: position 9,611 of record NW_015639006.1, read on the forward strand.
ATGTTACCCTAATAACAAACCTTGGGTTACAAAGGATTTTAAACACTGTTTGAATCTTTAAAAAATAGCCTTTTTAAATGGAGATAAACATGCCGTTAAACTCCTGCAAAAAGAATTGAAGCAAAAAACTAAGGAGGCTAAACTGCAGTATAAACGGAAGGTTGAGGGAAAGTTTAAAATGGGCAATGCATGGATGGCCTGGAAAGGCCTAAATAGTATGATGGGGAGGAATCAGAAGCAACATAATATTCAGTGTTCTGATTCTGCCTGTTTTGCTACTGAATTGAATCCGTTTTATGCTCGTTTTAATACTAATTCTGATGAGAAATGGACTCCCTTAGGGCATCCGGTATTTCCCCCTATAATAATAGAGGAAAAGACAGTGGAAAAGGTTTTATTATGGGTTAAACCCAAAAAGACAACAGGGCCTGATGGAATAAAGGGGAAGGTGCTGAGGGAATGTGCAACACAGCTGAAGGGAGTGTTGACACAGCTTTTTCAGCTGTCGTTTGATTGTAGTGTTGTACCTCAGGCCTGGAAGGAGAGTACCATTATTCCACTGCCAAAAAAGGCACGTGCTAAGGACCTTATAGACTACAGACCAGTGGCTTTAACATCTGTGCTTTGTAAGTGCATGGAGAGAGTGGTTTGTCAGCAACTCTCCCAAGCAATGATTGGGAAATTGGATCCTTTGCAGTTTGCTTACAGAGTTGGGCGCGGAGTTGAAGATGCCACCCTCACTCTGATGGATAAGGTTGGAAAATACTTGGATGCGGCAGGTTGTTGCGTTAGGATTTTATTTATGGATTTTAATACTGTGAACATAAACATTATTTTGAGGAGGTTGGAGGAGTTGCAGGTGCACCAAACTTTTATCTTATGGATTAACAGTTTTTTTACGGGACCGTCCACAGCATGTATTAGTAAATGGGAAAAAGTCGGAGAATGTGGTTTTAAACACTGGCCTTCCTCAGGGGTGTGTTTTATCACCAATTCTATTTTCTATTTATATAAATGAAATGACCTGTGATACTGACAATTTGACGCTTATAAAATATGCAGATGATATAACACTGGTGGGACGTGTAAAGGATTTTCAGTCATTAGATACTTACCTTAGTTTTGTTAATTTTATTACGTCTTGGACAAAGGAGAGTTCTCTTCAGTTTAACATTAGTAAAACTAAAGAAATGTGCTGTGGGGTTAACAACACACGAGCACTCTGTGAACCTTTGTTAGTTAATGGAGAGGAAGTTGAACAGGTGGGATCTTTTAAATACTTAGGCACTGAGATTGACACCCAATTTTCATTTGATAAGCATTCTGATAATGTTTTTAAAAAGGCTTATCAACGTCTAGGCTTATTGAGAAAATCGAGGAGTTTTAACATTGAAAAGGATATTTTGATTGTTGTATATAAATCACTTATCGAATCTGTTCTTACTTTTAATATTGTGTCCTGGTTTAACTCTCTCTCTGTTAAAAGCAAAAATAGACTTTTAAGGATTATAAATGTGGCGAGTAAAATAATTGGTGAGAGACAAATATCTCTCACTGATCTTTACACTGTGGCACTAAAAAGGAAAGCCTCTTTTATTGTGGGAGACTCTTCTCATCCTCTGTACAGTTCTTTTCAACTACTTCCATCTGGAAGACGGTACAAAGTGCCTTTGGTGAAAAGGGCCAAGTATAAGAAGACATTTATTCCAACTGCCATTGGTATTTTAAATAGGATCTTAAATTGATTTTTTTTGTGTGTGTTGTGTTGTAATGTAGTTTGTTGTTGTGAGGACTATTTTTGTTGTTTGTGTGTTGAGCCTTTTGTCTGAAGACAATTTTCTACCCCATTGGGGTTAGACAAGAAAGCTTTTGAAATTGAGTATAATGGTGATATCCTGTATCAGTACTACTAACAGGTTAATGAACAATAACTAACAGGTTATGTAAAGAAAGAAAGGTGTAGTTAGTATCAAGGAATACTATAGAAGGCTATTCGGTGAGCATGTATAGAGACTAAACAGTGTTCTACTACTTTTATCTAGTCAACGTTACTTGTCATAGTAGGAGATAGCTCAGGTAGTGGTCTGCACATGGCGGATTTGAGCTCCAGAGCTTCACTAGGTCTCATCCTTCTCTGTTCTGACAGGCTAGTCTGCAGTTTGTTGATTCACTGTTTTTGGACTCTTCAATAAAGCTGCAATTGGATCTTCTTCTTGTTTGAGAGCATTGAGACACACACAGCTGTCAAAATGTCCATCATGTGGAGCATCTCACGTAAATACAGTCGGTTATGGCTTAAGTGAACGTAAACAGATGGGTGAAAACCAAATATGTGTCAGTATATTACATTCATTCGGTCTTAAAGGGACATCAGCCTAATTAAATACTTGTCTGTCTCATTAATGTTAATCAAACAACAAAAGATGTAAAAAAAAAGTATACATGTTAAACCTACTGTATTAGAAAAACGAGTGTATTTCATTTAATTTGTATCTATTGTATTTGTTTTATGGTTTGTACTTTGCTTCTTTATTTTTATATGAAAAATAACTATGTACAGGTGTGTGTGTGTGTGTGTGTGTGTGTATCCACCCCATGGGGGCCCATTGTAACCCACCCACATAGTGTTAGAATAAGCAAAAGGATGTCACTGATATCCCATCCCCAAGTGAATGGCATCTTCTTATGTCTTCGCCCTACAGGTGTAGCTTGGAGGCTACCTAACTGGAGGCTTAGCTTTGCTAATTTAGTTCCCTCAAACAGAATTTGCTTCCTAAACGACTCATCCACATCTAGAGTGTGTCCTCTAAAGGGGTCCATTATTTTGATCTCCACCTCATGCATGTCTGTATCAAGATGGTATAGAGCCACGTGTTCAATGTGGAGAATAGCTCCTATTGGGATTTGAATTAGCATAGTTTCATTAGGGAGGTGCATTGGAGTGGCTATGTCATGATGGTCATATGTCATTATGGCTTCACTCACAGGGGTTAACCAGCCATTTATTTCCTGCTCTCTCAATTTGGGTGGTAGTTAAATCCTCCCTGTGTGTCGCAACAGCATTGCATTTGTCATCCTTGGTTAACATTTTAATGCCACATAGGCCTTCAATGGTATCTCTTACAAAAGGTTTACTGGGGCACAGCCAGTGAATGTCTTTGATAGCTGTACACAGATGTAGGTTAGGTACCATTTGGTTAGGGTTAGGGTTAGGGTTAGGTTTTGAAAATTACAACAGCTTCCCCCAACCCAGAACCCGTCTAGGGAGGTTTAAAGTAGGAAGACTGAGGATGCGTGCACGGGCCCACGCTTGTCAGACTATACCACATCGTGTGAGATTATCTCCGGTCTAGGAGCTGGGCCTGTCTAAGCATTGGGCCTAAAAAGTGAAAGTTAGGTTTATCACCGCTAGGTCTGTGACGGGTAGGTTTAGGCTGTGGTTTAGTTCAGCTTTAGATTTAGCAGTACTCGTGTTGAACCGGCTAGGTTTCAAATCGCTGAGGTTAATGGCGGTTAGGTTTAGAGCGTGGTTCGGTCCAGCACTACAATTAAATCTGAGTAGATGTGAGAACACGAAGTTCTTGACGGAACTTGCCTTCAATGGTATCTCTTACAAAAGGTTTACTGGGGCACAGCCAGTGAATGTCTTTGATAGCTGTACACAGATGTAGGTTAGGTACCAAATACATGTCAGGATTCTCATCTTGGTCTATGATTTATGATTTTTTTTTTCTTGAGACCAGAGCCCTACGTTTAACACTGACTTCAGCCTGTATATGTTCTTAGTGTGAATTATTGGGATGTTTAAGAGGAAACCAATTTCTTTAGCCTCTGGGTTAATGTGGATTGGTATGGCACTTCCCAGGCTGTAAGCTAAATGTACCTGCAGTTTTTGCATGGCTCCATGCATGGCCAGATTCAAGATACTCGTCACTAGCTCAACCGGTACCAAGTATGAAGGGATTCTGTTTGCTGCCAAGTTGTCAATAGCAGAATTAACTTCTATTAGCAAATCTTTGTACCCTTTGGACATGGGCATAGTCATATTAATTGATGTTCAACAAATAAAAAACAGATGCAATATGGATAAACAAATGATAAAGCTTGGCTTATTGAATATCCGAGCGCTATATAAATAAAGGTGACTTGACTTGACTTGACTATTGTACAACATCCACTATCCTGCCTATACTGCGGATGGTATAATTCAACAGAGTTGTATGTTGATTTATGACAAGGATCGTGCCCTCTAATTTCCTATCCATCTGCTGCAGCTGCTTTTGCTGAACATACAATTTCTCTTGTATCTCAGGCATTTCCCTTTTTAAACCTTCTATATGCTAATGCTGTTAACTGTAGAAGTACCAACTGAGAGAAGTGAACCCAGGGCTGATGCGGTTGTTGGCAATGTACCAAGGAAGCGCTTTGAGCGTCTAACACCGTTTAATTTCTCTTGTGTTATGTATTCTCATTCCATTATACAGCATGCCAGGGTACCATCCCCCCTGAGGTGACATGTTTCTTATACACGTCAGCAGGGTCCAGCCGCATAAACACTCTCTGAGTGTGCACATAACAGTCAGTTACTAAAATTCCAGGGGCATCCTGGAGTATAATGCCAGTTGGAGGGCCTGATCTCACTATATCCAGGGGCTGGGCTGCATTGAGTATGCAGATCACAATGGTTATGCAGAGCGGGTTCATTCTGAAATTACACATATACGTAGTGTCACTTCACTACTTATAAACGCAACTTTCAAGTACAACTAACAAATACCACTACACTTAAGTACAACAACCAGTCACAGGTGCACTGGCTCCAGTTCCTGACACAGTATAGACTTCTCTACACTGCCTGAGACTATATGCTCTAGCAGGAGTTACTCCTGAGTGGTATCTACCCCTTGTATTCCCATGTGGGGTTTGTAAGACTTGATCTGATTAAAGTGGACCCACTTGTACTCAGGGGACCTTCTCCCTTTTGATAACAGTGAAAACACGAAAAGCCGTAAAAACTCATCTTTGGTGGGGAAGCGTTGTCTTCTAAAAGATGAGATAACTCATCAATGGCGGGCAAAGATTTAAAGTGGACCCACTTATACTCAGGGGACCTTCTCCCTTTTGAGATCTTAATGCAGTAGGCTACTGGGGATAGTTTTTCTACAATTTCATTAGGACCGGACCAGTTTGGGAGAAACATTTTGGGGACACCCACTGGTTTGGTGAAGTTGAAGTACATCACCTTGTCTCCTACTTGAAATTCTGTAGAGCTAGCCTTCTGATCATAGTATGCTTTCCTGCCCTCAGTACTTTTCTCCAAGTGTTCTTGCGCCCATGCGAATGTCTGCCTGAGGTGAGCCCTCAAGTCTGCCACATACTGGTGGGCAGTGTATGTGCCGGCTACACTGACATCTTCAGGTTGGTAGAGGAGATGCAGAGGGAGTGTCATCGGTCGCCCTGTCATCATTTCAAATGGTGTTACACCTGTGGAGATATGAGGTGTGGACCTAATTGCCATTAAGACTAGGGGCAGTTTTACATCCCAGTCCTTTCCGTAAGCTGAAATGTACTTCCTCAACATCCCTACAATAGTGCGGTTTGATCTCTCTACCTGCCCTGATGATGACGGTTGGTAGGAAATATGGAGTTTCGCCTGGACACCCAACATTTTCCACAGTTCAGCCATTACTGTGGCTGTAAAGTCAGTACCTCGATCCGAATCTACAGAGAGGGGTAGCCCCCATCTGCTAAACGGCTAAAACCAGATGATTACATTATTTTAAACAAGTCTACCCCCCAAGTTTACTGTTATAAACGTGAGCCACGTCCAAAAGGTAAAGGGGGAGGTGTTGCTACAATTTATAACAATATTTTCAGTATTTCTCAGAGGGCAGGCTTCAAGTATAACTCGTTTGAAGTAATGGTACTTCAAATAACATTATCCAGAGAAACAAGTGTTAATGATAAATCCCCTGTGATGTTTGTACTGGCTACTGTATACAGGTCACCAGGGCACCATACAGATTTTATTAAATAATTTGCTGATTTTATATCCGAGTTAGTGCTGGTTGCAGAAAATGTTTTAATTGTTGGTGGTTTTAATATCCATGTTGATAATGAAAAAGATGCATTGGGATCAGCATTCATAGACATTCTGAACTCTATTGGGGTTAGACAACACGGCTTGATGTAACAGAAACTATGGACTCTCTCTTTTCTAGCACTATAGATACGGTTGCTCCTTTACAATTAAGGAAGACTAAGGAAAACAGTCTTACACCGTGGTATAATGAGCAAATGGAGGGAAAATGGAGCGCAGCTGGAGGAAAACAAAACTAGAGGTATTTCGTATTGCTTGGCAGGAAAGTACCCTATCCTACAGAAAAGCATTAAAAACTGCTATATCTGATTACTTTTCATCTCTTTTAGAAGAAAACGTCTCCAGGTTACACGTTACCATGGTTCCCTAAAGGGTACGAGACGCTGCATCAAACGCTATGGGAACGCCTTCAGCGTGACTACGCTCTGAATCACATGTGTAATCAGTCCAATAGATGGGCGAGATGTCACGGGCAGGTGACGTAATGACCAGGAAGCTATAAAAGCACGTGCGGTGGAACAGGCGTCAGCTTCTAGGAATGAAGCAAGCGCTTGCAGGGATGGCGGAGGTATGGCACTGAGACGCAGCCTCTCGTTCCCTTCAGGGAACCATGGTTACATGCGTAACCTGGAGATGTTCCCCTTCATGAACTCGAGCTGTGTCGAATGCTATGGAAACGAGTATGCCCACTCTGCCAGACTTACAAATCCCTGCCCAGTTGTGGAAGCTAGGCGAGAGAACAGAAGAGACCGGAGTGGTTTGCATATCTAGGCAATAGAAACTGACGAACGTGAGGGGCGTGGACCAACCCACAGCGTTGCAGATGTCCTGCATAGACACACCAGCTAGAAAGGCCTTTGAGGCCGCCACACTCCTAGTTTAGTGAGCCTTGACCCCCAGAGGCGAGGCGAGATCAGAGGACTCATAAGAAATGGAAATGGAATCCACTATCCACCGACTGAGGGTCTGTTTTGTAGCAGGAAGACCTCTCTTAGGGGGACTGTAACAAACAAGCAGTTGGTCCGCCCTTCTCCACAGGGCAGCTCTGTGGATGTATGCGTCCAGAGCTCGCACTGGACACATACAATTAAGCTTCTGCTGTTTGGACTCCCGGAAGGGAGGAGGACAGAAGGCCTGGAGTACGATAGGCCGTGGTGCAGAGGAGAGAACTTTAGAAACATAACCCTCTCGAGGGTAGAGAAAAGCTTTGGCCAGACCGGGTGCAAAGTCGAGATAAAAAGGGGCCACTGAGAGGGCTTGCAGATCCCCAAATCTCTTTAGAGAAGATATCGCCAGAAGGAAGGTAGTCTTTATAGTGAGATAGCGATCAGAAATTTCTTCAATAGGCTTGAAGGGAGGCTTACAGAGAGCTTCTAGCACCACAGCTAGGTCCCATGGAGGGACACGGGATCGTACCGGAGGCCTCAGCGCACCGTGGAGGAAACGTGTAACTAGGGGGTGTCTGCCCACTGACTGTCCACCAATAGGGGCGTGGTAGGCCGCAATGGCCGCCACGTTGGCTTTTAGGGTGGAGTGGGTCAACCCTGCGGAAAATCAGGCCTGCAGGAACTCCAG
>NW_015639006.1:19102-20079 GCF_001515625.1 Sinocyclocheilus rhinocerous
AATCACATGTGTAATCAGTCCAATAGATGGGCGAGATGTCACGGGCAGGTGACGTAATGACCAGGAAGCTATAAAAGCACGTGCGGTGGAACAGGCGTCAGCTTCTAGGAATGAAGCAAGCGCTTGCAGGGATGGCGGAGGTATGGCACTGAGACGCAGCCTCTCGTTCCCTTCAGGGAACCATGGTTACATGCGTAACCTGGAGATGTTCCCCTTCATGAACTCGAGCTGTGTCGAATGCTATGGAAACGAGTATGCCCACTCTGCCAGACTTACAAATCCCTGCCCAGTTGTGGAAGCTAGGCGAGAGAACAGAAGAGACCGGAGTGGTTTGCATATCTAGGCAATAGAAACTGACGAACGTGAGGGGCGTGGACCAACCCACAGCGTTGCAGATGTCCTGCATAGACACACCAGCTAGAAAGGCCTTTGAGGCCGCCACACTCCTAGTTTAGTGAGCCTTGACCCCCAGAGGCGAGGCGAGATCAGAGGACTCATAAGAAATGGAAATGGAATCCACTATCCACCGACTGAGGGTCTGTTTTGTAGCAGGAAGACCTCTCTTAGGGGGACTGTAACAAACAAGCAGTTGGTCCGCCCTTCTCCACAGGGCAGCTCTGTGGATGTATGCGTCCAGAGCTCGCACTGGACACATACAATTAAGCTTCTGCTGTTTGGACTCCCGGAAGGGAGGAGGACAGAAGGCCTGGAGTACGATAGGCCGTGGTGCAGAGGAGAGAACTTTAGAAACATAACCCTCTCGAGGGTAGAGAAAAGCTTTGGCCAGACCGGGTGCAAAGTCGAGATAAAAAGGGGCCACTGAGAGGGCTTGCAGATCCCCAAATCTCTTTAGAGAAGATATCGCCAGAAGGAAGGTAGTCTTTATAGTGAGATAGCGATCAGAAATTTCTTCAATAGGCTTGAAGGGAGGCTTACAGAGAGCTTCGAGCACCACACCTAGGTCCCATGGCGGGACA
>NW_015639006.1:20107-27909 GCF_001515625.1 Sinocyclocheilus rhinocerous
CCCGAAGGCCAACTTCTGGAGGAGTGAATCTTGACCCCCAAAGGATAGGGGAGATCAGAGGACTCGAGTCTATGGAATAGCATCCTGATCCACCACTTAGCATAAGCTTCTCTGGCCGGAGGCCTCGGCCTCAGCGCACCGTGGAGGAAACGTGTAACTAGGGGGTGTCTGCCCACTGACTGTCCACCAATAGGGGCGTGGTAGGCCGCAATGGCCGCCACGTTGGCTTTTAGGGTGGAGTGGGTCAACCCTGCGGAAAATCAGGCCTGCAGGAACTCCAGAACTGTACCAACCGGGCAGTTAGCAGGGTCGAGCTGGCGGTCTCCGCACCAAGAAGTGAAAAGCTTCCACTTCAAGACATACTGTTTCCTCGTAGAGGGAGTTCTGGATTGGAGGAAAAAGGGAAGGCTCCGGCATGGAGGTGGTGGCCTAGCCCGCAGAAAGCGTTTATCTAATTTACTTTTCTGCAGTTCGGCTTGTTTCTCGGCCGGCCAGTCAATATTTAACTTGGCCACAGCGCGAGTTACCACCTCCAACAGCTCCTCATACTGGGGCGATTGAGGGGGCGAATCCTTATTGACGATCTCCACGTCAACTTCGGAGGATGACGACAGGTGGAGCGTCGAGCCCGCTCCCCAGGGGGAAGAAACCGCAGAACGGGCTTCCGATCCCAGAGAGCAAGCGCTGGATCTGGCAGGTGAGGAAGAAGATAGGGACTTGTCTGTCTCCATTCCCTCTGCCAGATCCATCTGCGAACCCCACGAGTGCAGCTGCCGCTCCGCCTCAGCGGAAGCGGGGCCAGCACCAGAGGTGTAAAAAGTATTCAAAAATGTTACTCAAGTGAAAGTACAGATAATTAGTGAAAATTTTACTCAATTAAAAGTACAAGTATCTGGCCAAAAACATACTTGAGTAAAAGTAAAAAAGTACAACTTTAAATTGTACTCAAGTATTAAAAAAGTAGAAGTACTTTTTTCTAACAGGTATACAGAAGTTTTGTTAAAGGGAGAAAATGAAACAAAATGCACAGGTCAAACACATACATCTAGTGCAACAACAACATTGAAAATGCAACACAGTGGAACATACACACACACACACACAACTTCAACTTTATTTATTTATATAGCACATTTAATAGCAATTAAGTTGCCCAAAGTGCTTCACAATAAAACTGTAGACAATATACAAAAATATATAATCCAGAATATACATGAACATAAAATACAATATAACCATAACAATACCCTATGTTCACACGCACCTAGGGAAATTCTCAAGAACAAATAGGTCTTTACCAAAGTCTTAAAAACCTCTATGGAAGGGGCCTGCCTAATATAGAGTGGGAGGCTATTCCACAATTTAGGAGCAACTACTGAGAAGGCTCTGTCACCCTTTGACTTCTTTTTAGTTCGAGGGACTGCTAGCAACAGTTGATCCGCTGATCTTAAGGTCAAACACACACACACACACACACATACAGGGAAAGGGATTAAAAGGAAACTATCCTTTCCACCCCCATGCCATCCAATATATATATATATATGACTTTCATTTATCAAATGAACACGAACTAAGAGTTTTAGGAAAAAAAAAACTCTCTTAGTTTAATGCAAGTGAATGGGACGTCCAAAAATGAATATGACAGACAGTAACTCATACAACCCCTGTTAATGAATCAGTGTATTCTTAAGTGAAAGGATAAATACAAAAAATACAAATACCAATAGTTTAAACTTGACCGTCGTGTTCATTTTGTGTGGTTTCTCAAGTGGTCCTGTCCCCTTGCATTATATAGACTAAAAATATTTTCTTGTGTTCATCTGAAGAAAGAAAGTCATAAACATCTGGGACGACATGAGTGTGAGTAAATGATGAGAGAATTTTCATTTTTGGGTAAACTATTCCTTTGAATAGCAAGATGTGATGCAGAGGCTAAAACGTATTCCAGACAGAATACAAGAATGTGTTGCACTAATGAGGAGAGTCATATAATTAAAACATACAACATTAACATTTTGAAAGGCCACTTTTTTGTGTTTTCTATTCAACATCATTGTCTAAGGATAATTAAAATTTTTATTGTTTATTTGGGGTATTTAGAGGTTTTTTTTTCTCAGCAAATATTGATACTGATAATTATTTGTGACTAATTAGATTAATTAATACGCAAATCATATAATTATTAAGATAAAAAAAAATACTCATTGACAGTCTTAATAGCTACTCAATGTGTCATATAATGACATATCCACTACCTAGTAAGAACATCACTACCACAACTTTGCTACCCCAATATCCTTCTTCAGATTTGATATTAAACTTTTGAAGTCAGACATTTACCTGATGAAAGTCACAACTGAAGTAGAAATGTGTGTGCTTGATGCGTGAAAACAATAATCATTGGTTCTCACGTCAAGCATGCACATTTGAACTTCTGTTTACCATACTTATTGTGCATAATATAAAATAAAAATGTAATGTACTTTTTAAGATTAAATAAAATTGTAAGGAGTAAAAAGTACTGTTTTTTCTCCAGAAATGTAATCAATTAAAAGTACAAGTAACCAGTATAAATTGTACTTGAATAAATTACAAATCCCCCAAAATAATACATAAGTAAAGTAATCAAGTAAAATTACTCAAGTATTTTACACCTCTGGCCAGCACCGCGGGTGTAACGAGGAGTCAGAGGCGTGCGGATCCATTTGCAGCTTATATTTCAATCAAAGGCAGAGTTAACTGGCCATTAGACTGTGGGTGGTATCCAGAGGTGAAACTGACGTTAATGTTGAGGTGTTGGCAGAACGCGGACCAGACTAGGGAAGTGAACTGAGGACCACGGTCCGAGACAACGTCTTCAGGGAGTCCGTAAAAACGGAAGACCTGTTCGAAGAGTACCTTTGCTGTTTCAAAGGCTGTGGGGAGTTTACTTAGGGGTATGAGGCAGCATGCCTTCGAGAAACGATCAATGACCGTTAGGATGGTGGTATAGTTCCTTGAGCTGGGGAGATCAGTGACAAAGTCTATAGCTATGTGTGACCATGGCCGTTGGGGAACAGGAAGTGGCTGAAGAAGACCTGCTGGGCGCTGATGGGAAGATTTGGAGATGTCACAAATGGTACACTGACGAACAAAATTAATGGTATCCGCCTGGAGAGTGGACCACCAGAACCGGTTGGAGATGAGTTGAACGGTGGCTGTAATTCCGGGGTGACCTGCGCTGGGGGAGTTATGGACCCATTGCATCACACGATGACAAAGGCTAGTAGGAACATAGGTACGATCGGGGGAACATTCTGGCGGAGGGGGTTCACTGATCTGGGCCTCTGCAATTTCTGTCATAATGTCCCATTGAACAGGAGCGAGAATGAGGTTAGAGGGGATTATGGGTTCCTTGGACGGAGGGATCTGAGCTGCTTCGAACTGCCTGGAGAGAGCATCTGCCTTAGAATTCTTTGAGCCAGGACGATAGGTTACCTTGAAATTGAAACGTGTGAAAAATAGGGACCATCTTGCCTGCTGTGGATTGAGTCGTTTGGCCGATCTGAGATACTCGAGGTTGCGGTGAGCAGTCAGAACAACAAAGGGAAGTTTGGCCCCCTCCAACCAGTGACGCCATTCCTCCAAGGCTGCTTTCATTGCTAGAAGTTACCGATCTCCTACATCATAGTTCTGCTCCGTAGAGTTGAGTTTCCGAGAATAGAAGGCACAGGGAAAGAGTTTGGGAGGATTACCCTGACACTGAGAGAGTATGGCTCCGATGCCTGTGTTGGATGCATCCACCTCCACAAAGAACTGTACTTCAGGGTCAGGATGGTGAAGAATGGGCACGGAGGTGAAGCGTTCCTTTAGCCGTTGAAATGCCCTGGTGGCCGATGGTGACCAAAGTAGCCTTCGCTTCTCTCCCTTTAGCATGGAGGTGAGAGGTGCTGCAATGGTGCTGAAGTCACGAATGAAACGTCTATAGAAATTTGCAAAGCCCAGGAAGCGCTGGAGTTCCTTTACAGTCGTCGGTTGAGGCCAGTTGAGCACAGACTGTACCTTCCTGTCATCCATCGCTACCCCCTCAGCGCTAATGATGTAACCAAGAAAAGAGGTAACTGTCTGGGGGAACTCACATTTCTCAATCTTGGCATATAGCTGGTTGTCAATGAGCCTCCGAAGAACTGCCCGCACGTGCTGCACATGTGAATCCAGGGTATCCGAATAGATCAAGATGTCATCAATATAGACTATGACCCCCTGGTTCAGCATGTCCCGGAAAGGTTATGAACTTGATCTGTCCTGTGCCCAGAGGACGTCCATCTAAGGCTGCCACTGCCACCCGGGATTCACATGGAACAAGAGGGAGGTTATGAGTATTAGCAAACCCTATGTCAATGAAATTCCCTGCAGCCCCCGAATCTATCAATGCTACTGTCTCCGTGCACTTCTCATTAAACGTTATAGCAATGGGAACTTCTAAACAGTTAATGGAATCAGGAGTGGCACTCACCGTAGCGTAACTTCGAGCGGCAGGTCGGGTAGGACAGGAGGCTCTCATATGGCCGGATAGGCCGCAGTAGAGACAGAGACGATTCCGCATTCTTCTCTCTCGCTCCTCCTCGGTGAGGCGAGTGAAACCAATCTGCATGGGTTCCGATTCAACGGAAGCTGTGGCCGCTGGAGAATACACAGGAAATTGGCGAGGGGCACGTCGTGCCCGCATTAGATTATCAATGCGGATGGAGAGCTCAATGAACTGTTCGAGGGTCCTCCCCTCATCACGGCAGGCGAGCTCTGACTGTAACTCGACCGTGAGTCCCTTGCGATACAGCAGTTTAAGTGGTTCGTCCTCCCATCCTGACTGTGCTGCGAGAGTGCGGAATAAGAGAGCATAATCCACAGCCGTGCTTCGTCCCTGTTGCAGAGCGAGTAACTGTTCGCCAGGCTCCTTTCCACCCGCTGAATGCTCAAAAACCTCGCGGAAACGTCTCAGAAAGCAGTCAAATGATGGAAATGACAGCCGTCTCCCTTCCCAAGCAGCAGTGGCCCAGTCCAGAGCTCGTCCAGTTAACAGAGAGCAAACAAATGAAACCCGACTATCGTCGGTGGGGTATAACTGCGGTTGTTGATTTACAAACATGGAGCATTGTAATAGAAAGCCCTTACATCTTTCTGGTGAGCTGTCAAACTTCTCGGGGAAAGCCAGACATGGGCTGGTCGATGAGTGATTGGGACTGGGAACCATTTGTGATGGAACGGATGGAGGAATGCTGGGCTCAGGCATGGTGACACGAAGGGCTTGTAGCGTCCTCACCATCTCCTCCGTGAGTGAGGTGAGTCGTTGCAGCTGCTGTTGATGAGATGCTAACATGGAGGCCTGGGCAGAAACCTCGGTGGTGAGCTGATAGATCGCTGCTGGTTCCGTGTGTGGCGAAGTCTTCTGTAACGAGGAGTCAGAGGCGTGCGGATCCATTTGCAGCTTATATTTCAATCAAAGGCAGAGTTAAACAGGCAGTAATCACACAACAGCGTCACGAACAGCAGGAATAATCCAGGAGAGTAAACAGAGGCAGAGCAAGTGTCGGGGCAGGCGGCAGAGAATGACACTAGTAGTAACAGTCCAAGGTAATACACAAGAGATCTCAAAATAGGGGATAAATGCTCAGAAATGTAGCCGGGGTAATACAAGACTTCGCGAACACTGAGAGTCTGGGAGCTGCTTAAATGGGGAAGCTAAGGGGAAACACCTGAGCCAGTAATCAGTCCCAGGTACGGGGTGTATGGGAAATGTAGTCCATGAACGTTAGTACTCGGGAGAGGGTGCCCTCCGGAGGCCGTCGGAGAGAGCCACAGAGGCCTGATTTGTGACAATACCCAGACAGCAGACAGTTTCGGCCCAGATCCGGCACACATCTGGCCCGCATGGATTTCACATGGGCCAGATGTGGGCCGGATCTGGGCCAACAGGGGAAACACCTGAGCCAGTAATCAGTCCGAGGTACGGGGTGTATGGGAAATGTAGTCCATGAACGTTAGTACTCGGGAGAGGGTGCCCTCCGGAGGCCATCGGAGAGAGCCACAGAGGCCTGATTTGTGACAGCGGAGAACGCTGATGAAGGCTCCCTTCTTGAAGAGAGCCTTCCGGGAGCAAAGCGTACGCAGGGGAAGCCGCTCGCAATGCAGGCAGTCGGCTCCCTCGAGAGCCGACTCTGCGTGCTTTGCTCCCAAGCAAACCACGCACAGACTGTGTGTATCCCTGCTCGTAATGTAACGCGGGCAGGGAGGAACACACAGCCTGTAACGCGATCTGCTCTCGCCCTTCAAATGTTTAGTCTTAGCCTCAGCCTTAGACATCGTGGAGCTTATTGGGACAGACAACACCAAATAAGACTCACAAACAGAGAGTATGACTGACACAACACAGAGCGCTTGCTGAATGACAGAAAGGTGAAGGCGTTCCTATAGCGTTGAACGCAGCTCGAGTTCCTGAAGGGGAACAAACATAACCCCAGGTATTTATTCAACACAGTGGCTAAATTAACGAAACATTAAGCATCAGCAGGTGTTGACAATTCCCAACAGCACAGCAGTAATGACTTTATGAACTACTTTACTTCCAAGATCGATAGTATTAGAGATAAAATTGTAACCATGCAGCTGTCAGCTACAGTATCACATCAGATAGTGTGCTATAGATCCCCTGAGGAACAATTCCACTCATTCTCTACTATAGGAGAGGAAGAATTGTATAAACTTGTTAAATCATCTAAACCAACAACATGTATGTTAGACCCTATTCCATCTAAGCTCTATCATCTGATCGTGGTTTTATCTCTCTATTAGTGCTACTGAATCTTAGCGCTGCGTTCAACACTATTGACCACAACATTCTTTTGAATAGACTAGAAAACTTTGTTGGCATTAGTGGAAGTGCATTAGCATTGTTCATTGTGGACAGTGTTATTCCTGCTTCCTGTTTGCCGTGCTGCTGGTTTGTGATTGTAGCTCTGTGTAGCTTTGTTTTTCTGTAAAATCTCTATCACTCTCTGTTGTTTGAAGTGATAAAATATAACTTAATTCCCACCATATTTCTCATATTATCTATCAGCCTAATCTGATTAATTTGATCATTTGCTTTTATTCTGAAACCGCGAGTGCAGCGCACCTGCAGCGCGTTAGCATTCGTTAGCCGGTTAGCTTGTCATTAGCATTTCCATTCGTGCCTATTGCTGTTTTCTTTTTTTTCTCTCTCGCTCCGTTTTTTCACAAGTTCATCAAACAACTGTGGTAAGTAAGAATCATTCATCAATCACAGTGAGTAATGTCTTCTTCTCCTGCTATTATTGTTTGCACCACTTGCCACATGTATAGTTTAGCTCTCTCTGTCGACGACGAGGGATTCACATGTGATAAATGCAGGGAAATAGTTAGGCTGACAGAGAAGATTTCAGAATTAGAGACACGCATCCAAACTTTAATTGAGGGCAGTAAGAATGTGAGGGCTCTAGATACGGCTTTGGATGCGACTAGCTCAGGGAGTCCTGTACACTGTTCGGTTCCGGAAACAGAGCCTCCGCAACAGGGCAACTGGGTGACTGTGAGGCGACATAGTCGCTGGTCAAAACACCGCTCTTCCGTTCCGATCAAAACATTAAACAGGTTCTCCCCACTTAGTGACGCACCCACTTAGAAACCTGATCAAAGTGCTCTAATTATTGGCAATTCTATTGTACGGAACGTGAAAATAGAGACACCAGCCACTAGAGTCGAATGTTTACCGGGAGCCAGAGCGCCTGACATCTTGGCAAATTTAA
>NW_015639007.1:0-769 GCF_001515625.1 Sinocyclocheilus rhinocerous
TAAGCTACATTCAAACGGAGATAGGCCCGTGGATGACACTGGTAATGAGTTGTGCATACTCCACCCATGAGAGTTGTTGGCTCCAGGAGGAAGGATTCTGTGTAACCAAACATCGCAACGTTCTCTCAAGATCCTGGTTGGCTCGCTCTGTTTGGCCGTTGCTCTGCGGATGGAAACCAGATGACAATCTGACACTCGCCCCCAGTAACCTACAAAACTCCTTCCAAAATTTGGAAACAAATTGGGGTCCCCTGTCGGAAACCACGTCCATCGGGAGGCCATGAATGCAAAAGACGTGATCAACGACAGAAACCGCCGTCTCCTTGGCTGAGGGTAATTTGGGCAAGGGAATGAAATGGGCCCCCTTCGAGAAGCGGTCCACTACGGTCAAAACAACCGTATTGCCCTGGGAGAGCGGAAGGCCGGTAACGAAATCGAGCGCGATGTGGGACCAGGGTCTCGAAGGGACCGACAGCGGTTGAAGTAACCCGTCAGGGGGTCGATTGGAAGTCTTACCACGAGCGCAATCTGAGCAGGCCAAAACAAAATCTCGGACGTCCCGAGCCATAGAAGGCCACCAGAATCGCTGTTTTACGAGGAAACTAGTCCGATTCACCCCTGGATGACAAGCCACGCTGGAACAATGACCCCACCGAACGACGTCGGACCGTAACCTCTCCGGCACAAATAATCGATAACCTCTCCGGCATGAATAATCGACTCAGTGGGCAACCGGGCGGAGGCGTTACCCCTTCTAAGGCCGTGCGGA
>NW_015639008.1:0-1093 GCF_001515625.1 Sinocyclocheilus rhinocerous
CAGAATTTGTGAAAAAAAAAATATTATTCATTATTATTATTTATTAATTTTATATCTTAACATTTGGAAAAGCTGTGCTTCCTGCATAAACCTGCCCCTGTTGGTTTGGCAGTAGCTTGCTTGCCCTACACAGTTACCTTGTTTAATTTCTTAATTCGAGTTATATATATTTTGTTCTAATTGTGTTATTTAAGTTATTTATAATAAGTGAAGTGAAGTTTACGGTTAAGTGCACTGATGTCAGACTCATTTTGAATAATAATGTTTATTGTTAAATTGTTAAATACTCTGCCTCCACTACATAGGTCTATGTTTGTCACATCATTATAAGTGTTTGATCACCACATTTCAGTTATCATTCCAAACTTTTGACTATACTGTACTATAATATAGCCTACACATAAAGAATATCGTCTGATATATCTATATCAGTCTTTTTTTACTCCCTAATATCGGTATCAGCATCGGCCCCCCAAAAAACCATATCGGTCAGGCTCTAGTGTTTTCTTGTAAAAATTACTCCAGTAATCTTTATTTATTTACAACTTTATTTTTCTTTATTTATCACTGATCTCGATTAATCGATTTTACAGTCCTACTGGAAATACAAAACCTATTCTCATCTTAAATGAAAGTGCAAACTGCGGTCTATATAATGTATGCCATACATTGGGGAAAAAATAAATACAACTATAATTGATTCAATATTAAGTTTATAGAGTCAATAAAGAAATATAGTTTTGAAAAGTATTTGACTCTCTATTTGATTGGCATCCTTGGAGCACAAATGGCCTCCGTTGTCTTTTCTTAGAAATTAGTTTCTTAGCCATCATAGACAAAGATTGTCCTTACACAGAACAAAGAGCAGAGTAATTGGAATTGCATTGTCAACTTTTTTCATTATCGATTTATGGTTTAGTTGCGCCTAATGCAGATATATACAGTCGTTAAGATGAAAGCTACCATGTTTTACAAGTCTTTACCAGTTTCTCATCTTTAGTGTACATTTATGGGCTGGCTTCTGTGCTTTGGTATAGAGTAAGCCAGGCCGACAGATCCATAAAGCTTTGATGAAAATCTGAAGAAAACAAAG
>NW_015639009.1:0-882 GCF_001515625.1 Sinocyclocheilus rhinocerous
CTGCTTCCTGACCTGAGCCCCAGTTAGTCAAGTACAAACTCTAAGTGACATATTTCTAGAGAGAAGAGGGACGAAGACCATCTCTTTTCAACAGGTCAGGTTTGCCCCAAAAACTCGTCCAATTGTCTATGAAACCTATGTTATTCTGCTGGCATCATTTAGACATCCAGCCACTGAGTGACGACAGTCTGTGTATGTATCTCGTCACCACTGTAAGCAGGGAGGGGGCCAGAGCATATTACAGTGTCTGACATCGTACTTGCAAGTTCACACACCTCTTTAATGTTATTTTTAGTGATCTCCGACTGGCGAAGTCGAACGTCATTAGCGCCGGTGTGAATAACAATCATACTGAATTTACGTTTAGCATTAGCCAGCACTTTTAAATTTGCCAAGATGTCAGGCGCTCTGGCTCCCGGTAAACATTGTGTTTGGGAATTTAACCTAATTTAAGGTAATTTTTCATCCTTTTCACTTCTTCACTATTTTTTTTTATGTTTTCGCTTTAGGGCACTGCACAAATGCATCTTTTTTTCTTCAGTGTTTTATTTTCCTACATGTATCACACCTGTAGGATATTTCACATACAGTCCTATCCAGCAAATTTTATTTCCAACCTGCTTCAGCTCACATGGCCTGTGATTTTTCAAGGGATCCTTAAGAGCTTGATTAGCTGGTTCAGGTATGTTTGATTAGGGTTGCAACTTTCCTCTTCAGGAACAGACCTATGCAATAGTGTCGCCCTCTAGTACTGCAGATGCATTACAGCATCATGAGCTATGAACAATGCTTTTCCCCCCAAACGGCATATATAATTATCATAAATGTTATTAGTCGTTGTAATGTTTCGAAATAAATCCTCATTCTTTAACTGGGCGATAT
>NW_015639010.1:0-219 GCF_001515625.1 Sinocyclocheilus rhinocerous
TACTGACACAAAGTTCAAATGATTGGCAACGGTCGCTTTGTCGTGACCAGTGTAGACCATAGACTGTGTACTAGACAAACTTTAGGGCCGTTCACGTCGCGCCTAAAAACGCTTGGGAAAACGCCAATCGTGCAGCTTTCTCCTTTTTTCCAAAGCGCTCGGGAGCTTGCGCTTTCGTGGAATCTGACGCTGCTAAGCGACCGTGACCTGCGCTCTCCG
>NW_015639010.1:372-583 GCF_001515625.1 Sinocyclocheilus rhinocerous
AACCCATTATAATCAGTGATGCTGTCTACACTGGATGCGGTGCGACACGACAAATCATATGATGTGCAAAACATAGCACATCATGCGATGTGACTATCGCGGATGCGCACATTGCGATATCGATGCTGAAACGATATATCGTGCAGCCCTACTGCGAATATTCGAATGTGAGATTGGTAGTCGAATCAGGCTCCTCCTATCGAAGCATCGA
>NW_015639011.1:0-557 GCF_001515625.1 Sinocyclocheilus rhinocerous
ACTGGGGCTAGTGCCATTTAGTGGTCGCTGATTTTCTTTAGCTCAACTGCGTGTGAATCGCGAGCTGTGTGTGTGGATTGGGCAAGGCTAAAAGGGCGGAACGAAAGTCTCAAAATTCAAATGAATCAAATAGAATCGACTCAGAAGAGACGTGAATGAATGCACGCGTGTCACCTGATCCACAAATGCACATTTTAATCGCTACATGCACAAATCATGATACTTTAATACAAACTATAACATTTGTATTCACAAATATGTCTCTATTTGAACAAAATGCTGCACATTAATGTAATTCTTAACTCTGCAGACACCGGTTGAAAAGCATTTGTTTCAGCGTAGTGACGCACATTTGCGAATTTTTCAAATCCTGTACACGTTAATGAATTGCACTGGGCCTTGTTCATTGGTAGTTGTGTGTGTGATCAATTTTAACATTTATTAGACTTCAAAAAATAACTTCTAATTTAAGTGAACAATCTTCACATAAACCCATTATAATAAATGTCATATTTACCTGTGCCCTTCAGCAGAAATATACAGAAATTGAAATTGAA
>NW_015639011.1:681-792 GCF_001515625.1 Sinocyclocheilus rhinocerous
ATCATTTAATCCCGAATTCCACAGACTCAAATTGAAAGGCATGAAAGGCATTTTAGTAATATACACGTATAAAATTTATGCAGTACATGGATAATTGTGCGTGCATCTATT
>NW_015639012.1:0-454 GCF_001515625.1 Sinocyclocheilus rhinocerous
CGAGTTATACTTGAAGTCCGCCTTCTGAGAAATACTGAAAACATTTTTATAAATTAAAGCAACACCTCCCCCTTTACCTTTTGGACGCAGCTCATGTTTATAACAGTAATCTTGGGGGGTAGACTCATTTAAAATAATGTAATCATCAGGTTTTAGCCAGGTTTCTGTCAAACAGAGCACATCTAGTTTATGATCAGTGATCATATCATTTACAAAAAGTGCTTTCGTAGAAAGGGACCTGATATTCAATAAGCAAAGATTTATCATTTGTTTATCCATATTGCAACTGTTTTTTATTTGTTGAACATCAATTAAATAGTTACTCTTAATTTGGTTTGGACGTTTTTTGTATTTTCTAGTTCGGGGAACAGACAAAATCTCTATAGTGTGATATCTAGGTGAAAGAGTATCTATGTGGTGAGAATTAACTGATTTCTGTGACGTGAGGCGGCTA
>NW_015639013.1:0-2485 GCF_001515625.1 Sinocyclocheilus rhinocerous
CTGAGTGGGAAGAACCTGTTTAATGTTTTAATCGGAATGGAAGAGTGGTGTTTTGTCCCGCGACTATGCTGCCTCACAGTCACACAATCGCCCTGCTGCGGGGGCTCTGCAACCGGAACCGAACAATGTACGGGACTCGCTAAGCTAGTCACATCCAAATCCATATCTAAGGCCCTCACATTCTTACTATCCTCAATTAAAGTTTGGATACGTGTCTCTAGTTTTGAAATCTTCTCTGTCAGCCTAACTATTTCCCTGCATTTATCACATGTGAATCCCTTGCCACTGACAGAGAAAGCTACACTATAACATGTGGCAAGCAGTGCAAGTGACAAGAGCGAAAGCTACACTATACATGTGGCAAGCAGTGCAAGTGACAATAACAGGAGAAGCCATTACTCACCGTGATTGTTGAATGATTCAGACTTACCACAGTTGTTTGATGAACTCGTGAAAAACGGAGCGAGAAAGAAAAGAAAAGGAACGAGAGAGAGAGAGAGAAAAAGAAATGGTAGGCGCGAATGACAAGCTAACAGGCTAATGGAATGCTAATGCGCTGCACTCACGGTTTAGATTAAAAAGTGAACGATATCAAATTAGTAGTCAAGTCAAGTCAAGTCACCTTTATTTATATAGCACTTTTAACAATACAGATTGTGTCAAAGCAAATGTACAGCATTAATTAGGAAAATAGTGAGTCAATAATGCAAAATTACAATAGTAAACACTCAATTTTCAGTTAAAGGCAGTTCATCATTGAATTCAGTGATGTCATCATCCAGCTAAGTTCAGTTTAAATAGTATCTTTGCAATCATTTGCAATCAAGTCAACGATATCGCTGGAAATGAAGTGTCCAGATAATGTCAGAAGTATGATGATAATTAAGTTATATTTTAACAGTTTAAACAACATAAAGTGATAGTAAGGTAGAGATTCCAACAGAAAAACAAAGCTACACGGAGCTACAATCGCAAAACACTCAGTAGCAGGCAGTACTGGTGTTCGGTGCTCTGTAGCGCCGGCCAGACAGTAAAAGTTCTAAAAGATGGGCGGCTTGGATATGAGCGATCCAGAGTGATTTTCTGAGCCCTTTTCTTCACTCTGGATGTATACAGTTCTCGAAGGGTGGGCAGGGGAGCACCAATAATCCTTTCAATTAGATTATTAGATTAGATTACAGATTATGCAACTAAAACTTAATTTTTTAACTTTTCAGTTAAAAGTCATGACGACAGATGTTGGTAGGTTTATGTATATAGCAGCCACCGCACTAGCCATTATTTTTAATCGAAGGAGATGTAGGCATGTATCTTTAGTGAAGCAGCACGTAGAGCCGCTTCTGAAATGTGCCACGGAGCAGCTGGTATAAACACAAGCATTGACTAGAGTGGACACGATCAGCTGCAGTGGTCGTGTCGGAGCCGTAATGCACTGCAGACGTGTGCAGTGTGCTTCGGGTGTGTGTTCACTACTCACTGCTGTGTGTGTGCACTTGGATGGGATAAATGCAGAGCACAAAATCAGAGTATGGGACACTTAAGCCGCTTTTCCATCCAAATTACCTGGAACAATTTGTCCCAGGAACTTTTTTTCCCCCAGACCTGTTGCTGTCTGCGTTTCCATCGCGGTCTTAAGTACGAGAAGATTAGGCAAATAGTCTGGTGGCGTAGGTCTTCGCGCGTTTCTCAATACCAAGTATGCAAAGTTCGGACTTGCATCCTCGGTAGTTCGGACTTTGCAAGTTCGACTCGGGAGTGTGAACTCCCGCGGACGGGACGACGCAAGTCCGGTAATTCTGCAAACAGCAGCATACTTGATAACGTCAGTCAGCTCGCCTTGGCTACTGCAATTTTCCTCACTGTATTTACAATAAGACGAAATATGATATCAAACACCACTGCCTCTTTTCGTTTTCATTTAAACATATTAATAGCCGCAGAAATGTAGTTCAGGGAACGTACATACATTACAATGAAACTAAATATTATATTAAACAGTATTGCCTCTTTTAATTTTCATTTTAACATATTAATAGATTAATAGAATAAAGACCAAAGATTACCTGATAGATTTACCCAAAACTAATTATATCTTATGATTAACCACTACATAGATCAGAGCCAGCGGCAAATGTCAGAAGGACTAGCCGAAGTTAGGCTACTCTTGTCAGGAAACATGAGCACTGAGCGCCCGCTGGTCACGTGGAGATCATGTCTCTGAAATCGGTGAAGCACATTTTCAAACAGGTGCTGTCTTTATAAATAAACCGCAGATTTGAGTTTTAAACAACTACATTCTCGCCTGAAATACTTTTAAAAACTACATTTCATGACATAATAACAGTAATATTTAAAAAAATTATGAAAATATATGGTGGTTGAAATACAATGCTGCGTGAACTCGAAAAGTACTGCAGGGACTTTCTGAGGGGCAAATTTTTACCCGGAACTTTATTTAGATCCTGGTTCCTGCGGTTCCTGCACA
>NW_015639013.1:16170-16517 GCF_001515625.1 Sinocyclocheilus rhinocerous
TTAAGATTGACACCGTCCACCAATTAGATCGTTCCTAGATGCGTGTTAAATTTTTGGCGGACGCCTATCAGTCCTCTTGTTGACCTGCTTTAGCCTTAGCTGGGTAGGATCCCAGGGTGAGAAGGGAAGGTAGGGTGAGAGTCAGACAATTTTGAAACGAAGTGTTCAAGTTTCTCAAATATTTGTTAAATGTTTCTAAAGGTCTCTGCTTTTATGATTCTCGCAGGTAAATTATAAAACAGCCACAGTAGTCAACTCAGAAGAAAACAGCTGAGAGAGAGAGAAGAAGAAGGAAAGAGAAATTTTGCTCCCAATGTTAGGAAAAATGACAGGGTGGTGGCGCTGTT
>NW_015639013.1:16674-16769 GCF_001515625.1 Sinocyclocheilus rhinocerous
TAACAGGTAGTTAATTGCAAATGAAATTAGAATTTCAAATTAGAAATGGTATTTCCTGGTTAAAATTTAAAAAATTTAATATTAATTTTAATTTT
>NW_015639013.1:19363-27188 GCF_001515625.1 Sinocyclocheilus rhinocerous
ATAATTTAGTCTCAGAAGAAGAATAATAATAAGAAGTTTAAATAGCATTTCAGTAAGTTGGCTTTCACAAGCCAACTTAATTAAATTAATCAGTAGATATTGTTGCTATGTGAAAGCAGGAACTGAAATTAATTTATGAAATGAAATGAAATGAAAATTCCAAATCTCCAATTAATTATGAAATGAAATTAAAATTTCAAATCCATAATTACTTAAATTTTGTAATATCTACTGATGTCATTAATATTATAAGAGAAGTTATAGCTGAATTAATCCCAACGTATCATTACAGTAACGAGGACGAGAACCATAATTAGTTGCTAATAATACCCAACAGCGTTTAAGCAAGGGAGAACCTCAAATAAACGTGATTAAAACCCAACTATGATTTTGTACACAAGGTTTATTACGTTTGCGTTTGCCAACGTTCCTTTTCACTGGGAGGAGAGGAAAAGAGAGAAGGATGAAAAGTGTAAAAGAGAGAGAGATGAGGTGAAAGAACCCACTAGTGTGAGAGTTCAGATACACACGCTTAGATCACATCAACACTGCCAAACATTGCATTCAAGACCACCAAAATGCTCTGTGCTAACAGCTAGCTTTCAATGCTACTAGCTTTACATAGGCTTCAATGCAAAAGCGTTAGCTTCAGTTAGCTTAGCTCATGCTAGGCTATTTGTTTACAAATATCTCGAAAATGGCGCTGGCGAACTGTGCTTGCGCACTTGAAAGTTACCCCGGAAAAGGTTTCTTAGAACTTCCGGGTTACGGGTGTCACTATGCCAACGTACTTTGCAGTAAGCTAGCATGCAGATTACACACAGTTTATGTGCTTCACGTGAAATGACGGCGCATTTCGCACTGAACAACCAAAAAGCACTCTTTAGATTCTTATCTTTATAGCGCTGAACACTCTCAACTCGTTCAGAGTGAGGTAAATTAATCTACAGGTTTACTGCAATTAATACAATAACTGTTATTGAGATCTCGGCGGATCTCAGCACTTAGTCTATTTATACAGACAAAAACACACGTGGATTTAACCACAATTCTCCCATAAAATAACGTTCGGCCACTCTCTCTGAGCGCCGCGTTTCAAGGTCACTAGTTTTAGTGAGTATTAATTAATAATTTGTAGTGGTTTGAGTCAAGTGAGTGTTGGGTTTTGACACTTGTAGTGTTATTTGGTTTTGTGCTGTGATTTGTGTATTTTATTTTATTATTTTTTTTTGCTTTTTGCAGAGGAACTGCCATTCTATATGATTGGGGAACCCTATGGTCTGTAGTGGGATTAACCTTGTTTGTTTTGTTCCTTTTGTTTCTTTGCCACTTCTAAATACCTTTTGTGTTCAATAAATTTTGTTGTACTTGCAAAGAAACGCACTGTGGTTGTTGCCCTTCTTTTACATCTTCCCCATCACTTGTAAGGTCTGGGGAGGGTTACATAAGATACAAGATAATTTCTTAATTATTTTCCGTCTACTCTCGTGCATTCTATTCAGCTACTCATTCGGAGCCATTTCTACATTGTTACAATGTAACAGTCAACAACTCCTGAAACAAGAGCGATGTTTGTAACACAGTCAAGAAGTTCTGTTGAAATGGGTGAAGATACGCAAATTTTGTATTTTTGTAAAAATTTGGTACTTTTTCCAGTGGGACGGTGCGACGAAGCTGTTGGAACAAAACGCTTCATGACCAAAATGATCTCATGCTGGTAAATAAACGTCGGGAGGACTCTGAAACAAACATTTCATCTCAAAGCAGCGACGAGTCTGACTCTTATGAGTATGATCGTGACTGGCCTATCCCCGAGGACAACCCTTTCGAATGCTGCAAAACGAGTCAATATTTCGAGCAGAGCGACGTACCTGTATTAAACACCATTTTCTCAACAATAAACGAACTGTTTCAGTCAAGTTAAATGATAATGTCTGTGTATTCAGTATAATTGTGTATTCGGTATAACAAACCTGAACAACAGGTGTTTCATGCTATGTTTCTTACTCTGTTTAATAAACCACTATTTGATTCAGTTTTCCCAAGTTTTTCCCCATATTTATCCATTAAAAACGATATATCATATTTTTAATTTTACCTGAAACAATTGGCCAATGTCTTAATAAATCTTTTAAATGACCGAGTTACCTCGTAATCTTTAATCAAAATATTTTTCTGGGAGAACTGTTTCATCGTGACCATTGTTTATGACTTCCTGGCGACAACCCCCTTACACCACGCAGCAGGGTGTGAGGGCAGACCCGATCGGTAAAGCCAACAACGGTCGTCCTGATAAACTCTGCAGTTATTGCGTACTTTCCTAGATTGGCAAACCATACCGAGTTTGCATAATAAAATACAATATTTTATTAAAAGATAACGCTGTGGACCGTTTGAGTAACATTCTCGTCTCTGACACTTTTACTGTCGAGTTTTCACCGCTTACAGTCACCCAACTAACCGAAACCTGTAACTCTATCATAATTATTTAAAAATAAATAAATATAAGCTTCATGCCTGATACCTATGTAACCGACTAAAACTAATATTTAAGCTAAACAAACATTTGCAGTTGTGAAAAATTAAGAGAATTAATAGATGTTAAAAATTGCTCACCGCATGTTTTCTTAAAGAACAGGTTATTAAGACAAACATGACAACGTGCAGTTTCAGTTGTACTGCAGTTTCCTGGATCGGACCTAAAACACAATGACTGACTAAAACGGTCAAAAACCTCTCGCTTAAATTAACTACTTATCAACAGTGGTTTATTTATTGAAGTGCTGTTTAGAGACGCGTACAAAGAAAATAGCGCATCCATGACTTGTAATGTGTCCTTTTATACGTAATAGTTGTAACAGAGACTCACTTTTCATGTTGAAGCCTAGTGTCTCGCTGCCGTTCATTTGTTCATTCATTCATGTAAACACACATTGCGTGTTTAAAGACTGTACAAAAACAACCAAACAAAAATGTATACAGTATCATCAGTTAGTAGAAAAAAGGTATTTATAGAGCAACATTAAAACTTTCACAATAGTTTAGAAGAGTGGATTTCAGTATTAGGTATTTGAGCGCTGAAGAGACATTTTAAAACTGATCAAATATGATGACTGTAAAATGAGTGTATATGTTTGAATTACTCCCATTTCAGCGCTGAAGAGACATTTTAAAACTGATCAAATCTGGTGACTGTAAACTGCGTGAATGTTTGAATTATTCACACATTTTAGCTCTGAAGAGACGTTTTATAATTGATAAAAACCTGGTGACTGTAAATGCGTGTAAATATATGTTTGAAATATGTTTCAGCACTGAGGGGCCATTTTAAAACCATACACTCACTAGCTCGACAGCTTGCTGAGCATAGATTTCATAACATTACTTCTGGTAATACTACCTGAATAAAATACTGGTGAGGAATATAAGAAAATGTTTTTACAGTGCAGGTGCAGATGCAGGTCAATGCAGTTGAAGGACTTCGGATGGCGAATGGCGATGTATAGCAGATGTCCTTAGAACTTGTGTCCTCTTCGGGAAAAAAGTGCTTTACAAATGATGTTTGTAAAAAAAAATTGCCATCACAAGTACCTGATTGAAAATGATTTTGGATGCTTGAAAATTGCTAATTAACCAAACTGACAATACAGTAACACACTTTGATCAAACTTGTACTCGCGCTTGTACACCCAATTAAAAAATATATATATACTGCATTGTACTGAATATGTATGTTTGTATTGCAAACAGTAAAAAAACTTATTACTTAAATACAATAGAGTACTGTTAAAAATTGGCTGTTAATTAACAGCAATTTCTAAACGGCAAAATATTGCCCATAATGCATTGTTTTCTACAGTACATTACTGTTTTAATGGAAAACAGTATGTTACTGTCAGATTTTAGCAGTTTTTTTACAGTGTGGTACTCATGCAAAAATATTAAATAAAATATGATGAATGGATGTGAAAATATGTTTTCTTTGTTCGGTTAAGAAGCTGCATCTCGATCCCTGTATTGGAACTTAGAAAAGAGCTATTCCGCTTGGATGTTTAACACCTGAGGAGGGAAATTACTTGAAACGTAGGTTTGCCAAAAAGAAAAATAATCTGTCGTCTGGTTTAGTTGTATTTTAAAAACACCCCTTTCTTAAAAACATTGGGTAAAACTTATTTGGTAGAATGATTCTTGTTTCATCATGTATTGACCGCATATTTATTAGACTGATAAAAGTAGCATGAACCTTTGTAGAAATAATAAAAGTAAATCTTATAAGATACATTTGGTAACCTTTTATTCAAGCTAGATTAAAAAGTATAAAATGCACAATATAGGATTTTGGGAAGAAGTTGGAAAACCAGCTTTTAGCGTTTTCACCCATGGCCAACAGTGCTGACCTGGACTGTTGACCTTTCTGAATGATGTTATTGTGTGTGTGTGTGTGTGTGTGTGTGTGAGAGAGTGAGAGAGAGAGTGTGCGTGCGTTTTTGTGACATATGAAGATTGTATAATGACATGGGTATGACATAGGTATTACAAGGAGAATGTGACTTATGAGGACATTACCCCATGTCCCCATTTTTCAAATAATTGAAATGCTGTTCGTTCAAGCGTTCACTCTTTTTGGACTTTGGCCTGCACACCTGCTCTCTACCTTCTCTACCTTCATGAGGAGATAAGCAATCTACTGTAGTCTCATCACACTCTTCTTTTCTTTCTGGTCACTGACTACGAATTGTTCATGTCATGGGGTTTTAAACTCGGCTGTTAGACACATCCCTAATGGTGTTTAGACCAATTAGACATTGTTTTAACTCAGGGTGTTGCTATGTTTCTCCTCCCAATACATAAATCAATTTGTTATCTTATTAGTCACATGGTCCGAATTTTCCTGCTCTTGCTGAGTGTAATTTAGTCGTGATTTCTAAACCAAGAATATAATACCTCTTACAAAGAATTGACTGATATCATCATCTCGGGACAGAATTCTCAAACACCAAACATGAAAATAATCCTATAAACTATTCAATAGTTACTAAAAAGGACATAAACAATGAGTGATTAGGACATGATAGTCAAATGTGTGGGTTACATACATGATATAGAGTTATGCAATGGACTGATATTTGTTTATGAGTCCTTTCACGATCATCTCATAAGGAATCTGAATTGCTCTCTCTCCTGGAGTGGTGGAAAAATTCAATGAAGTCTGATTAATGATTTCCCTCATGGTTTTACTCATGATGGTCATGATGTGTTGTCTCTTCGATCATTAATCTCGGGTTGCTTGCCCCACATTTGACAATCTCCTTCCTGAGTTGGAATTATCAATAAGTGTTCTTTTGTTTTAATGTTGCAAGCTGTTCAAAGCTGCTAGTTAGTTGCTGGCACCCCAGGGTATCTAATTTGTGGCCATCCATGTGGTTATCTTGAGCCTTTTTGTGGAATTTGTCTCTTTGTGTTGTTTTAACACTGTTCTGATCAAATCTTAAATTGTCTGATTCGCTCTGATATCCAACATATCCATACACAATGCAGAGACAGCATTTTTCGGGAGCCCAGGGTGCCAATAGCACAGAGCAAGGATTACATATGCTATCTGCAAAAATAATAAACAGTGAATTACAAAAATAACGTATGTGCGGATGCCGCCATTTTAGCTTGAATGTGCAATGCTTCCAGTGTCATCAGCTTCTGTTATTCTATCTGTACAAGAACAGTCTGTTATACCGCTTGATGCTGCAAATTATCATATTATTTTAATTTATTGTAATAAACACTATGGTTTGTATCACAAATAATTTTAAATAAATTCTACATTTATTTATCCAGTTATTAACCTATAGCAGCCAATGAATCGAAAGTCTTGCACATTTAAAAGAAACAGCTTACTTCTGTGTTGAAAAATAAAGTGAATATTGGTGAGTATAGGCTAGGAGTATCAGTACATTAGCATTAGCACTCTATACACTCTTAGGGCAGGAGTGTGCCACAAGTGGCTAATATCAGTAGGATAACATTAGTTCAATCATGACAACTCTCGGAACATTTTAGCATGGTCTGTATTACTACTGCAGGAGTGGTCTATAGGTTTATGTAAGTAGGTTAGCAGTATATTATGTGGCTGTGGCCATATAGGTCAGCAATAGTTCCTAGGTAAATATGGGATGTTATGATTAGAAATATATACCATTAGAGTTCTACAGATTACAAGTATATGTACTGTAGTAGATCAGCTGTTCTCAACCCTGTTTCTGGAGTTCCTTAGAGTACGGTGTGATACACCTTAAGATCAAGAGTAGTGTATAGGCCTACTGCATCTTTTAGTTTAATGTTTTAGCCGTTCTCAGCTCAGGAGTGGTTCACAGGGTTTAAATAATGTCTTGCATCCACACATGACCATTCTATATTCTCAGGGAATCCCTCCTCCACCAAGGTCCAGAGTCCAGTGGCGGTGTGCTTTACACCTCTTCATCCAACCCTTGGCATTGTACTTGGTGATGTGAGGCTTGCATGAAGCTGCTCGGCCATTGAAATTTTTGTGGCTGAGTTGTTGCTATTCCTAAACTCTTCAACTTTCCAATAGTACCAGTTGACCATAGAATATCTATGAGGGATTTCACCTGCAAAGGTGGCATCCTATCACAGTACCATGGTTGAATTCACTGAACTCTTCATAATGACGCCCCCCCACCTTTTTTTTTGGACAAATGTTTGTAAATGCAGACAGCATGGCTAGGTGCGTGAATTTATACACTTGAGGCAATTGGTCTGATTGAAACACCTGAATTCAGTAATTAAAAGGACAGTTAATCGAAAAATTTATTTTTGCTGTAATTTACTCACCCTCAAGCCATCCAAGATGTAGGTGACTTTTTTTGTTCAGTAGAACAGTAAAGATTTTTAAGTGAACCTGTTGTCCTTGGCGATTCATATACTCCATGTCTGTGGCTGCCGTTTTTTGAGAGCCAAAAAAAAACAAAGGCAAGACCATTAATACCTGTGGCTCCTGACGATACATTGAGGTCTTCTGAAGCGAAACGATCACTCTTTGCAAGAAACTGAATATTACAACATTATTACCTTTAATCCACAGTCTGGGCAAACGGTTCTCAGCACGCTCATGATGGTCTGGAGCACAAATTTCCTGTTTGGGCAGTTCTGAATTTGATTGTGCAGGTAAAAATTGCCTTGGGCGGATTTTGAATATATAGCTGTATATTCAAGTGATCACAATGCCAGAGTGGCCTAAATATAAGTTACTCGACTTTCACAACGTGAATTACATGAAGGCTCTAATATCATTGCAACTCTGAAATCAGAGCACAGTTGAATAAATTAATCAAAATCTAAACTGAGTCAGCGCCGATAGCCTTGTGGTTAGTGTGTTGACCTATAAATTAATCAAATTTAAAAAAATGAATCAGTGTGTCGACACACTAACCACAAGGCTATCACGGTGACCCGAGTTCCGATTACCGCCTCGAGGTCCTTTGTGGATCCCGCTCCATTCTCTCCACCCAAAGCTTTCCTGTCAGCTTTCCACTGTCCTCTCCCATTAAAGGCATACAAAAATCCATAAATATAACTTAAAGGGGTCATATGATGTGATTTAAATTTTTCCTTTCTCTTTGGAGTGTTACAAGCTCTTGGTGCATAATGTGGTCAAGTATGGTGTCCCATTCTCGGAATTTGTGCTCTGCATTTAACCCATCCAATTGCACACACACAGCAGTGAACACACGCCAATGCTGTGGCGCCCGGAGAGCAGTTGGGGGTTCGGTGCCTTGCTCAAGGGTCTCACCTCAGTCGTGGTATTGAGGGT
>NW_015639013.1:27260-35015 GCF_001515625.1 Sinocyclocheilus rhinocerous
CTAAGCCGGGGCTTCCCCTCACGCTAGGCCGCTGTTAAAGAATTTGCCACTGACGATTCAAACGTGAGTTTTGAGCAGTGCAGCACTTGTTGTTTGTCATTTCTCCAGACATGGTTTTATGTTTAAGCAGCACGATACGCAGCGCAACGCGTAAAAAAACAAAAAGTATAAGTCATTATAATCAGTAATTATGTCCCCATTGGATGCAACAAATGCCTCGTTTGTAATGGGTTTTATTGTTTTTGTCTTGTCGCGCCGGGACACGGCATCACAGTATGGTAAGGGGCGTAACATTTCCGTCACACGCTTGAGGTATTCAGCCAATCACAACGCACTGGATAGCTGGCCAATCAGCGTACACCTCACTTTTTGAACGATGAGCTTTGTAAAAATCGACGCGTTTCAGAAAGGCGGGGCATAGAGGAGCAACAATAATGTACATTATGTGGAAAATAATGTGTTTTTTTTTTTTACCTTAAACCGCATAAACACATTGCATTACACCAAATACACAACATAATGTTCTTTTTAGCAACGTCATATGACCCCTTTAAAAAAAAAAAACGAAACTGAATATTGGACGATACGATCATGTCCTGCATCAGGACATCTTTTAAACCGTCCAGACTGGTATATCCTTGAAAGCTGCTGGACTTCATTAGTTTTGACTGTGCAGGGTTCTCTATTATGTTAAACAATATGTACTTGAAAGACTTCCTCTAGTTCTGTCTGAAGTTAAAGTGCGACACAAAGGTAAGCACTTTATTGTTGTTAATTTTTTATTGTTCGGTTATCATACAGTATGTATCAATGAATGGCACCGATTTGACTGTCATGGTGCATAAACAAGTGTGAAAAACCTGCTAATTACGTTGCTTTTTCTGATCACTTATAGACCAATTTGGAGTAGACAGAGTTACGTCACTTGCAGCTGCACTTGCATTGTGGTGGCAGAAAAACACTGGTAACAAGTGGAGGGAAACGGGTAAAATCCATGGAATGAGAGAAAAAATACATTGTTGTGCCTCTGGATGTCAGAATCGGAATGCAAATCATTTTTATAGTATAATGTCATCAAAGACGCCATTTGAAGCTAAACGCAGACATTAAACAAACAGACTATGGATGAAACCTGCTATGGTTACCCTACTTTTAAAGCATAAATTTGATTTAAACAATAGGTCTACATAATATTCACATATGCAGTTCATAGGGGACATTTTGTGTTAGCCCTACAGTTACAGCATGAAATACTATTTAAACCTATAACATTTTACATAACATTTACCTATTTTCTGCCACCAGATAGGCTCCATCCAAAAAAAAAAGTCATCCCTGTTTGCAAACACCGAAATTGGTCTTTATTGGGCAGTTTTGCATTTAAAATGGCTTATTCTGACTGTTGACATTGAAAATGATATAGGTATGTTTGTTTATTTATTTATAAAGCACATTTAAAACAACCCAAAGGTTGACCAAAGTGCAGTACAGAACATTAAAAACAATACATAAAATAGAAAATTACAATCAGCAAAGTAAAATACACACGGTAAAATTCATTCGTTCTTAAATGCCATAGATAATAAATAAGATTTAAGCGTAGATTTAAAAATAGAGAGAGATGATACCGTTCGAATTGACACGAACGGCATTGACACCGGTAAGCTGTTCCATAGTTTAGGGCCTACTATCGCAAAAGCTCGGTCCCCTCTATGTTTTAGCTTAGACCTGCAAACAGAGTAATCCAAGATCCCCAAACCTAAGTGACCTAGTTGGGTTAGAGAGAGTACCATGACAGAAAGGTAACCTGGTGCTAAACTCTATTCTAAATTTAACCGGTAGCCAGCGCAGAGACATTAAAATGGGAGTAATGCGATCACATTTTCGACTACCGGTCAACAGCCTAGCTGCAGCGTTCTGACAAATTGTAGACGCCCAATAGATGAACTATTCACTCCATAATAAAGTGAATTGCAATAGTCAAGATGTGTGGTGATGAACGCATGTATAACCGTTTTAAGTTCTTCAAGGAGAGAGAAGTTTTAACTTCTGCAAGGCGGCGTAAATGGAAAAAGCATGATTTGACCACAGAATTAATCTGTTTATCGAACCGAAGTCCTGAGTCAAATAAAACACCAAGGTTTTTTCGCACACGGAGTAACATGAGAACTTAAAAGCCTAGATCCAGATCACCACAGTCATAAAAATCACTTGGTCCAAACAATACAACTTCAGTTTTTTTTCTCATTTAAGGCCAAAACATTTTGTCAAAGACATGATTTCAGATCCCGTAAGCACGCTAGCAGAACCTCAATAGAACATGAATCTTTACATTTAATTGGGAGGTACAATTGGGTGTCATCAGCATATAAATGACACGATAATCTATGTTTGGAAAACATGGATCCCAATGGCAGCATGTATAAAGAGAAAAGTGTTGGAGCAAGGATTGATCCCTGCGGAACACCACAGGGAAGATGTGCTGCTGAAGAAGTATGTTTTCCAGTGCATACAGAGAACTTCCTGTTGGTTAAATATGACTGAAACCATTTTAAAACGGTACCCTGAATGCCTACATAATTTTCCAATCGAGAAATAAAAATGTTGTGATCGACCATATCAAATGCTGAACTAAGATCTAAAAGGACCAAAGCAATAGCATTCCCATTATCGGTAGCCAACATAATATAATTTGTAACTTTCAAAAAAGCAGACTGGTTAATTTCTTGATTGCCGTTTTGACAGTGTCTGCCTGCATATTTTAGTCATATTTGGTAATTTTCTTTAATATATTTTCCCTGATTTGATACGTTTTCCTAGGAATTTTTTTTTTTTAACATTATTTTGTCATCATTATTTTGTTTTAAGGAGTTAAAAATGGTCCTTATCAACCTTGTTTGACATGGCAATAACATTTTCACATTATTTTGACAGTTAAAGTTTTGGGCGTTTTAATTTTTTTGTTGGAGTGGGCGTTTTTTTTTGTTGAGCTTTTGGGCTGGAAATTGTCCATGTTTGTTTACAACGGGAGAGTGAAGACTTGTGTGTAGGGGCCCGTTCTTCGTACGTCGCTAACGCAGCTGGATTTGATTGTTGACGATTTGGCATGATCTTGGAATATTTGGTTCTTCAAAGCTCATCCTGGACTTGCTGTCATAGCAACAGGTCCGTGAGCTTAAACCTGCTTGGGAGCAGGCTTATTTCATGTAAACAGGATTAGATTGCATCTTTTTAAAGTGGAATTGAAATTTAAAATCTGTCCCAGCCACTGCTACTTTATTACTACTAATCTGGGGACACTAATTTAAAGTAATAATAATTTAAAAATTAATTTGAAAATATTATAATGTTGTGTAATCTATAATACTATAGACACAGCCAGTTTTACTCGTTGAAAGATTTATTTGTGATAAAATAATTACTTTATAATTTGTATTAGTCTTACACACATATGCTATACAGTTAATCTGAGTCGTGCATTAATTTGAGTGGTGACAGCTATTATGGGAGTGGCTTGATGGAGCGCAGGAGATGCAGATAACTTGATCTTGTTGGTTCTTCAAAGCTCATCCTGGACTTGCTGTCATAGCAACAGGTCCGTGAGCTTAAACCTGCTTGGGAGCAGGCTTATTTCATGTAAACAGGATTAGATTGCATCTTTTTTAAGTGGAATTGAAATTTAAAATCTGTCCCAGCCACTGCTACTTTATTACTACTAATCTGGGGACACTAATTTAAAGTAATAATAATTTAAAAATTAATTTGAAAATATTATAATGTTGTGTAATCTATAATACTATAGACACAGCCAGTTTTACTCGTTGAAAGATTTATTTGTGATAAAATAATTACTTTATAATTTGTATTAGTCTTACACACATATGCTATACAGTTAATCTGAGTCGTGCATTAATTTGAGTGGTGACAGCTATTATGGGAGTGGCTTGATGGAGCGCAGGAGATGCAGATAACTTGATCTTGCCCATTAAGAAACTTTAATTAATGCCGTCACAGAACAAATCTGCTTCAAAGATAAAATTACATGAATTGCTAATTACAACGTTGAAATAAAAATTTAAAGCCTGTACAAATACTAGAAATCGTGAATATAAATAATTGGGAATCATGTAAAAAAAAAAAAAAAACAGTGCACATTTAATTGATCTATTATAACATTTATGTAGTTTTGTACACTTGGCTGTTTCCTTATAAAGTTCCAGAAATTTGTCAAGTTTTTCGTCAGATGTCTTTTTTAATTGTATGATGTCATTACATTGCTGTCTTGCCGCCAGCCAATCACTGCATTGCTGATCGTGGTTTCGAGTATCGATACATCTGCCCTTTACGGGGAACACGAGAACGTGCAGTAATCTTAGATTATTCGTTTGAAGAACCAAATTAGCCAGGGATCAGTTATGTTGATTAGAAGATTAGAAGATCTGGCATCTTTCAAATCATCTCAGATGTATTAAGCGAGGTACGAAGAATGGGCCCCAGACCTTCACCAGCAGGACCAGCGTCCAAAGCTCAGTGTAAAAGTAACAATGGCTGATGATTTTGATGTGAAAGAGGATGTCATGGAATTTTATGAACAGCCCTACTTGTTCGAAACAGAAAACTGTATCTTTAAGCAAACATGGAGAGCTAGAACATAAATTAAGATATATTTCATATCTCAGAATGCAATTTCATTACTTTTATCTTTTATCTAACTGGTTGCAGGTAGCAGGCAGCAGGTTTATTAATTTATTCAGTTTATTTCTCCCTTCAGTCTGGCTGCACACACTTCCTTTGTTCTTATTTTATTTACAGACTGTTCATTTGTCTTCAATAATTCCATGATAACATTTCGGAATGGGGAATTGTAAAATTTCACTAATATTAAAATATTCCTCTATCGTTATTTAAGATTTGTACACAGATCTTAGATGCTTTCATAGCATGCAAATTATACTTTCCATCTAACTCCATCACACATTTTCTATCACATACCCTTCACAAACAACATTTGTACATGTTTCTTGTTTAGACATTATTTAGTATGTGTATTGTTTTAAGTTATTATGGGGACAACTGGCTGATTTACAGTATGGTAGCTGATTTCAGGTCATTCACAAAAATATTTTTACTGCACAAAGCAAGCTAGTTCCAGCCCTGGCGCTGCCTCCCCTGCCTCTTCAGACAAACCATCACTGATGAATCATACAATATAAATAATAGTACATAAATGATCAAAAATGTAATTTAATTTTAGTCCATTTCAAAGATTTTTCTTTAAAATATTTATTGATTATTTAATATTAATCACAAGGGAGAGTCAAACATGACTAAACTATGTTATTAATATATAGATGTTGATGCATAAAGACATTTACACATTTTAAGACAGATAGACTAAAAAAGCAAGACATTTTTGTAAGACCCTAATTTAAAGAAAAAAAATCCCAATTAAATAGATTCTACTTATACAGTACTTGGTAGATATGCACAACATTGCAGAATTATTTTCCACCATGGTAATACCCTTTTGTTTATCATAAAATGGAGTACATTAAATATAGTTTAAATATATTTTATAAGAATCACACATAAAATAATGTTTGTGAATGCACAGGAAAAATCCATTACAATAATGTTATCTCATACCTTAAAGGGATAGTTCACCTACTTATTAACTATGGTACTATTGTAAAAGTGTTTTGAGGTAATAACATAGTATTGTGCAAGGAACCGCACGAATGAGATTTTATTAATTAATAATCTGCCCCTGTAATCAAAATTTGTGTAAAAATAAATAAAACTGGTTTTACTGCCTAGTGTTCATTTCAGCTGGAAACTGCAGTAAATTGTATATATAGATACGTTTTTGGAGTTTTGCAAAAATGTAGGTAGAGGCATTTTTTTTTAAGTGAGATTAAATTAGAATTTTCATTGTTTTGGGTGAACTATTTCTTTAAGCCAGACGTTATTCATTATTTGCTGTATTACATTCTATGTGTAATGTAAATAAAACAAAATATGTCATTTAAAAATGAAATGATTTTAAATTATACTAAAATTATGGACACCCAGTACTATAGCTCTATATCTAAGATATAATTTAAAGATAATTTGTTGCCTCTAAGGCACTCTTATGGAATAAAAGGCAAATGTCTTACATGGAAGATATGGAAAAACATTTCAGTGACCAGACATAGAAAGTGGAGAAAAAAGATAATAGGAAAATTTAACAAGGGTTTTGGATGCATGATGATTTGAGATTCAACGAGTCTTCAAAAATCTTCATCCAGATGTGCTCACCTCAACTGTAAGAAAAGGACAGCTTTAGTAGACGATACATTATAAAAACTAATCACAGTTTTGTTAGCACTTTGTCTCTTGCTTCACACTATTTCACAGCTACCTCTGTGTAAACCTCTCAGGCTGATATAAGATTTTTAGTTAATACAGTTTTGTTAACTAATTATAAGGTTTTGGGTATCAGAAAACGTTTGACAATTTTGAACCCTTATAATCTACAAACAACACTGGGCTGTTTCTAATAAATTTTGGAATAACAAATTTGTCTGTGTGTTGTATGTGTTATTACCTGTGTCTGCCCTAGTGTTGGGCAGTATTATCTCTACAGAAACTATTAGTTGGTACATATTGCAGTGACAAGTTAATATTTTTGAAGTAATAAAGCTTTTAAATGGCAAAACTATTTAGTGATATCAAATAAGAATACTAGCAGGGTAGTTTACAACAAGGTTGTCAACATGTTCAAATGTCGGTGTGTGTGTAAACGAGAGTGTGAGCAAAAACAAGAGTGCGCTTTCCACAGATATTAAATTTTTGGAAATTTCAGAAGAAAAAAAAAGCTTTATCCTATTGGCTTTTTTGAGCTCTTTTGCCATGGTGGGCTGTGTGGCTCTTTGAATTTACTGAAATAATTTGGCCGTGATTGGAAGTGTAATGCAAATAAATGACCAATAAATCTGGAACTCCTTCATAGATGTACAAATATACAGAAAATTATAATGCATGAAATTATTTTACACATGGCTTTGCTTTATTGCAAAGTGACTACTAAAACAAATGAAGCTATTGTTTGAATTTTTTTAAAGGGGTCATATGATGCAATTTAAAATTTTCCTTTCTCTTTGGAGTGTTACTAGTTGTTCGTGAATAGATAAGATCCCTAAAGTTGCAAAGACTAAAGTCTCAAACCCAAAGAGATATTCTTTATAAAAGTTAAGACTAGTCCACGCCCTCCTAAAACGCCTCATTTAAGCACGCCCCCACATGTCTATGTCACGATGTGGGAAGATTTGCACAACGCCGCCCAAATGTTCACGCAAAGAAAGAAGGCATAACTTTTATACTTGCTGTAGTATTGTTGCTGCCGCCACCGCCACCGCCATGTCGTGGAGACGCTGTGTTTTGTTGTGAAAGCGAAACTACTTTGTTTGGCCTTCCAAAAGAGGACGATATCCGCTTCGTCATGCCTAGAGCTGATCCGTGCTGATCGCTGAGGAAATACATCAACTTCGCACTGTGGATCGCCGGATCGGCTTTCACCGTGGACAAAGCGGAGTCCAGCCCGAAGTCGTCACATGTGGTTGCCACGAGCCCGCCGGCCGCTCCTTCGTCGAATCCGCCGGCAGTGCCGTTCTCAAGCCCGCAGTGTGTGACGCATTTTATGGAGGACTGTTTCCTGATCCTGGGAGAGTAGACTACAATGCCGGCTGTTCTGACTCACAGACTGTAAGTATG
>NW_015639013.1:35743-61820 GCF_001515625.1 Sinocyclocheilus rhinocerous
ATTATATGATGTCATTACGTTGCTGTCTTGCCGCCAGCCAATCACTGCATTGCTGATCGTGGTTTCGAGTATCGATACATCTGCCCTTTACGGGGAACACGAGAACGTGCAGTAATCTTAGATTATTCGTTTGAAGAACCAAATTAGCCAGGGATCAGTTATGTTGATTAGAAGATTAGAAGATCTGGCATCTTTCAAATCATCTCAGATGTATTAAGCGAGGTACGAAGAATGGGCCCCAGACCTTCACCAGCAGGACCAGCGTCCAAAGCTCAGTGTAAAAGTAACAATGGCTGATGATTTTGATGTGAAAGAGGATGTCATGGAATTTTATGAACAGCCCTACTTGTTCGAAACAGAAAACTGTATCTTTAAGCAAACATGGAGAGCTAGAACATAAATTAAGATATATTTCATATCTCAGAATGCAATTTCATTACTTTTATCTTTTATCTAACTGGTTGCAGGTAGCAGGCAGCAGGTTTATTAATTTATTCAGTTTATTTCTCCCTTCAGTCTGGCTGCACACACTTCCTTTGTTCTTATTTTATTTACAGACTGTTCATTTGTCTTCAATAATTCCATGATAACATTTCGGAATGGGGAATTGTAAAATTTCACTAATATTAAAATATTCCTCTATCGTTATTTAAGATTTGTACACAGATCTTAGATGCTTTCATAGCATGCAAATTATACTTTCCATCTAACTCCATCACACATTTTCTATCACATACCCTTCACAAACAACATTTGTACATGTTTCTTGTTTAGACATTATTTAGTATGTGTATTGTTTTAAGTTATTATGGGGACAACTGGCTGATTTACAGTATGGTAGCTGATTTCAGGTCATTCACAAAAATATTTTTACTGCACAAAGCAAGCTAGTTCCAGCCCTGGCGCTGCCTCCCCTGCCTCTTCAGACAAACCATCACTGATGAATCATACAATATAAATAATAGTACATAAATGATCAAAAATGTAATTGAATTTTAGTCCATTTCAAAGATTTTTCTTTAAAATATTTATTGATTATTTAATATTAATCACAAGGGAGAGTCAAACATGACTAAACTATGTTATTAATATATAGATGTTGATGCATAAAGACATTTAAACATTTTAAGACAGATAGACTGAAAAAGCAAGACATTTTTGTAAGACCTTAATTTAAAGAAAAAAAAATCCCAATTAAATAGATTCTACTTATACAGTACTTGGTAGATATGCACAACATTGCAGAATTATTTTCCACCATGGTAATACCCTTTTGTTTATCATAAAATGGAGTACATTAAATATAGTTTAAATATATTTTATAAGAATCACACATAAAATAATGTTTGTGAATGCACAGGAAAAATCCATTACAATAATGTTATCTCATACCTTAAAGGGATAGTTCACCTACTTATTAACTATGGTACTATTGTAAAAGTGTTTTGAGGTAATAACATAGTATTGTGCAAGGAACCGCACGAATGAGATTTTATTAATTAATAATCTGCCCCTGTAATCAAAATTTGTGTAAAAATAAATAAAACTGGTTTTACTGCCTAGTGTTCATTTCAGCTGGAAACTGCAGTAAATTGTATATATAGATACGTTTTTGGAGTTTTGCAAAAATGTAGGTAGAGGCATTTTTTTTTAAGTGAGATTAAATTAGAATTTTCATTGTTTTGGGTGAACTATTTCTTTAAGCCAGACGTTATTCATTATTTGCTGTATTACATTCTATGTGTAATGTAAATAAAACAAAATATGTCATTTAAAAATGAAATGATTTTAAATTATACTAAAATTATGGACACCCAGTACTATAGCTCTATATCTAAGATATAATTTAAAGATAATTTGTTGCCTCTAAGGCACTCTTATGGAATAAAAGGCAAATGTCTTACATGGAAGATATGGAAAAACATTTCAGTGACCAGACATAGAAAGTGGAGAAAAAAGATAATAGGAAAATTTAACAAGGGTTTTGGATGCATGATGATTTGAGATTCAACGAGTCTTCAAAAATCTTCATCCAGATGTGCTCACCTCAACTGTAAGAAAAGGACAGCTTTAGTAGACGATACATTATAAAAACTAATCACAGTTTTGTTAGCACTTTGTCTCTTGCTTCACACTATTTCACAGCTACCTCTGTGTAAACCTCTCAGGCTGATATAAGATTTTTAGTTAATACAGTTTTGTTAACTAATTATAAGGTTTTGGGTATCAGAAAACGTTTGACAATTTTGAACCCTTATAATCTACAAACAACACTGGGCTGTTTCTAATAAATTTTGGAATAACAAATTTGTCTGTGTGTTGTATGTGTTATTACCTGTGTCTGCCCTAGTGTTGGGCAGTATTATCTCTACAGAAACTATTAGTTGGTACATATTGCAGTGACAAGTTAATATTTTTGAAGTAATAAAGCTTTTAAATGGCAAAACTATTTAGTGATATCAAATAAGAATACTAGCAGGGTAGTTTACAACAAGGTTGTCAACATGTTCAAATGTCGGTGTGTGTGTAAACGAGAGTGTGAGCAAAAACAAGAGTGCGCTTTCCACAGATATTAAATTTTTGGAAATTTCAGAAGAAAAAAAAAGCTTTATCCTATTGGCTTTTTTGAGCTCTTTTGCCATGGTGGGCTGTGTGGCTCTTTGAATTTACTGAAATAATTTGGCCGTGATTGGAAGTGTAATGCAAATAAATGACCAATAAATCTGGAACTCCTTCATAGATGTACAAATATACAGAAAATTATAATGCATGAAATTATTTTACACATGGCTTTGCTTTATTGCAAAATGACTACTAAAACAAATGAAGCTATTGTTTGAATTTTTTTAAAGGGGTCATATGATGCAATTTAAAATTTTCCTTTCTCTTTGGAGTGTTACTAGTTGTTCGTGAATAGATAAGATCCCTAAAGTTGCAAAGACTAAAGTCTCAAACCCAAAGAGATATTCTTTATAAAAGTTAAGACTAGTCCACGCCCTCCTAAAACGCCTCATTTAAGCACGCCCCCACATGTCTATGTCACGATGTGGGAAGATTTGCACAACGCCGCCCAAATGTTCACGCAAAGAAAGAAGGTGTAACTTTAATACTTGCTGTAGTATTGTTGCTGCCGCCACCGCCACCGCCATGTCGTGGAGACGCTGTGTTTTGTTGTGAAAGCGAAACTACTTTGTTTGGCCTTCCAAAAGAGGACGATATCCGCTTCGTCATGCCTAGAGCTGATCCGTGCTGATCGCTGAGGAAATACATCAACTTCGCACTGTGGATCGCCGGATCGGCTTTCACCGTGGACAAAGCGGAGTCCAGCCCGAAGTCGTCACATGTGGTTGCCACGAGCCCGCCGGCCGCTCCTTCGTCGAATCCGCCGGCAGTGCCGTTCTCAAGCCCGCAGTGTGTGACGCATTTTATGGAGGACTTGCATGGTTTGGCATGGCAGAATGCCAGCAAAGAGCGCTGCAATTATAATCTCTAAAAGACATCTCAGTTCATCGCAATCTCACAAATCTCTGTTATAACACAATAAATATATGCATAATGAATCTTTCATAATGTTTACAATTTGTGTGTTACAATAAGAGGATTCATGAG
The DNA here is from genome assembly GCF_001515625.1 of Sinocyclocheilus rhinocerous. Classification (NCBI taxonomy): domain Eukaryota; kingdom Metazoa; phylum Chordata; class Actinopteri; order Cypriniformes; family Cyprinidae; genus Sinocyclocheilus; species Sinocyclocheilus rhinocerous. Next base: position 39,353 of record NW_015639013.1, read on the forward strand.
CACGCAAATTTCAGCACTGCATTGCTCGACTCTGCAAACACGTGTTATAGCCTGAATAGAAATTCTGCATATGCATGCAATTGTTAATCGTTTATATTTTATATTAGTTCATGTTGCTTTTGTGCAATAGAACAACAACGTTCTTTTTAGCAACGTCATATGACCCCTTTAATTGTATTTCACCTATAGCTATAAAAGTCAAACTAACCATGCTATTAGTGACATCTTTATGCAACATATGAAAACACCTCAATATGTCAATATGTAAACCTAAATAGATGATAACAGATGGAAAAGTGTGCAACATTTAAACATTTAAAAAAAAGAAAATGTTACCGTGCTTTTGGGTGGGATGTTGGGTTTTTGTGCAAGAACCGGTTTCTTCATTAGAGTGGGTTTAGAGGGTTTAGGAGAGGATGGGGCAGCAGTCACATGTGGAGAGGCTCTCAGGCCGTTGTCCTGAGCCAGCTCCTCTAGAGGGACACCTGCTATCTCATAGTGTTTCTTCCTGAGTCCACCCAAATGCAGACGCTCATTTTCCAACATGGTTTCAAGCTCTAGAACCTTCACCTGGGAGAGGAAATAAAAACCAAGGTTAAATTATATGCATCGTATCAAGTTTACCCACAGAAGTACTACTTGGTTTCAGGAACTTCCCCAACACTAGCATTCATAAATATGCCAAACTACTGCAATAGGGTCTGGCTGCAGACATGCACTTGCACTGTCAGACACCTGCACTTCCACAAGTGACGTCACTTGCAATCTTTATTTATTTTTATTTTATTTATTTATATATATATTTTACATTGAATCTCTCAACATTTTACAACAGTAGCCAGGTGGTGAAGACAAGAAAAAAGAAACAAAATTACAATGTCATTTGCAATCGCCACCTGCACTCTCCGCTACCTGCGACGAGTCTTGCAATCGACAGAAATGGTGCGTGTTGCCAATGGAGACGCGATGCTGTGGTGGTTAAACGATTAAAACTAATTTAGTACGTACAGGGTCCTGCAAGACACCTGTAGGAGAAAAAGACAAGACCCACAAATCCGTGGCCACAGAACTGCAGAATATGAACACAATGCGCAAAGTCTCTCGTTAAGCGTTTTCCTCCCATAGAAAACCATAAACACTTAATATGGCTTAATGTATTAAGTGCTATTAACAGATCAAATTCGATATACAGTTTATTCATCTAATGTATATGCAAATAGTGTTTTACTCCCATACCACAAAACGCGGCAATGTGGCATAACGCACTAAGATGATAAAGATCAAATTCAATATTAGTCTTACTGTTGACGCATACTAAATACAGGCAAGCAGATATGAAAACGCATTAAGAAATGCATTAAGAAAATGATATCAAAAGGACTAAATCCATACAGGCAAGCAGACAAGTTCAGAACGCAATGCGTTAAATTGCACGTTGTGTTCATATACTGGCCAACTGCTTGCCTTGTAGTACATTATATTAATAAACTGTATATCGAATTTCGAATCTTTTAGCACATTAAGCCATATTAAATGTTTATGGTTTTCTACGGGAGGAAAACGCTTAACGAGAGACTTTGTGCATTGTGTGCACGGATTTGCGGGTCTTATCTTTTTTATTCCTACACATGACTTGCACGACCCTGTACGTTATGCTACTAAATTAGTTTTAATCGTTTAACCACTACAGCATCTCGTCTCCATTGGCAACACGCACCATTTGTGTCGATTGCAAGAGGCGTCGCAGTTAGCGGAGAGTGCAGGTGGCGATAGCAAGTGACATTGTAATTTTGTTTCTTTTTTTCTTGTCTTCACCACCTAGCTACTGTTGTAAAATTCTGAGAGCGCAGGTGTCTGAGAGTGCAAGTGCATGTCTGCAGCCAGACCCTTCTCAACTACTGGGGTGTAATTTAATGATTTAGATTTTTAAGTTAAATTAAAGCACTTTTCCAGCACTTTCAAGCAACGGCAGCTGGTGATTCTCAAAATCAGAGAAAATATTCATTATAAAGTGTTATTACTTAATGAAAAACATAAGCCTCTTTTCCACCGTTGTGCCAAACCGTTCCCAAAAAAGGGAAATCAAAGCCATGACCTTGGACCTTTTTTTCTCTCTGAGTGACAGGCATAAGGAGTTGATCACACATAATTCCTTTTTACTTTTAAAAACGATGTCTGTTAAAGATGTCTTCATGTAAAGATGTATATCTAGCACGTTTACATAGAAAAACAATTAAAAGACCAAGAGTGGAACACAAAAATGTGTTTGGTATGAACCGACTCTGTAGAGCAATGCAATCGCAACATCTCCATCAGAACTTTATGTTTGGACCAAAACAGACTTCTTATATCAGCGTCCCCACCTTGTTAATTTTATGCTTTATTCACACATAACATCAAAACTGTAATTTACTGGCAACTTCTCATTCTGGTAAATTACTACAAGCCACATAACCAGACAAGTTAGGTCCTTTGCTTTTCCTACGGATTTTATGATTGTTCACACTTGTGCGTAAGAATGACTAAAAACAAAGCAGTTGTTCAGTCACCCAAAAAAAAGCAATTCAACAATAGCAAGAATAGGGTACAAAAAAAGTGTCTCCATTGTACGTGACCTGTAGCTTCCCTAGGATATCTCAAAGTAGTTCTTTGGCTCTAATAAAGTGAGCATGTTGTTTCAGTATGGCGGGTGGGAGATTGGGAAATAGCAGCTTCTCCTGTTATGAGTAATGGTCTTGAGCTGGGGCACCTTGCAGGTTGTCCTACCAGTTACGAAAATAGTGCATCTTAACAACGAAGGCCCGGGGGTATGGTGCATTGTCCGAGCACTTCCACAAAGTACGATCAATCAAGGGCGGATTTTCAGGAGGTTTTTTTTTTTTGTGGTCTACATCCTACATTCCCTTTGCCAGCTTTAACATTTTTCTTTGAGCTGCGGCACACAGCTTAATTGTTAGCCTTTGCACATCTTTTTGCAGCTGGGTGACCAAGTCAGAAGTATAGGAGGCGAACGTGATTTCACCAAGTACAACATGTTACTGGATCAACATCCTTGTTGAACCTGGAAAAAAATTCCAATCAACCAATCAAAATTTAGGGATATGTTTTCAAGAAATTTCAGTTTTAGGCTCACAATCACACCCTTGTTATTCACCTATCATTTCTCTCTGATTTTAGGAATAAATTATGGGTAGGGTTAGGTTTAGGATTAGGGATTGGGTTAGGTCTATATTTTTGGAGAGTAATGTCGATCCAAAATGTTCGATTATACTGTATATAAATTGCGTGCATCAGGAAGCCGCTATTAATATGCAGGGCATTGAAATCGCTTTTTACTTTCACTTTCAAGATTCACGATCACACATACTCTGTGTATACTACAGAGCGCCAGTACTTACCACACATTTCACAAGATTAGATTTTTGTCAGTGGTGCTCAGGATCTGCAAATCATTCGCCACTGTCCTATCAGTCATCTCTCCTTACTCTGTTTATGTGGTAATTGAAATTGTATGTACTGTAATGTACCGCTAGCAAGCGGCTAACCACTTAGGTGACTCCATAGAACACGTTATTCGTTTTCTGTGCCTTTCCGAATTCGGATTCACTATTCGGGCACATCCCTAGTTCTCTTTTTATAAATTACAAAGCCCAATGGTTATTGAGGTCAGAAAGGTAATAAAATGTTAGAACAATGTTGTCTGTGGTATATTTTCACTGCAACGCAAGAAATTCAGCAAATATTGCCTCAAATTTTGAGAAAAGCCACCGCAAAATCAGTAATTTTAGGTCGCAAAAATCAGAAAAAAGTCCCACGAGATCCTGGAGGGACTGGTTTTTGCAAAATGGCATCCTTCCATTTTCAATATTTTTAAGTTACTGCACATATTCTCACTGTCAAAAAGCAAAACTCACTGTGGTTCACAATGGAGCAGCTAGAGTGCTTTACTCGAACCAGGTTATCTATTAAGTAAAAATTCTGCTCTCTCTTCCTTCGGCTTGCTCCCTTTTATCAGGGGTCGCCACAGCAGTGATCCGCACAACCGATTTGGCACAAGTTTTACGCCGGATGCCCTTCCTGCCGCAACCCAGCTTAAGAGTGCACTAACTCGTGCAACCCCAATGCTGGGACACACTTACTCACACACACACACACACTCACTCACTACGGCCAATTTACTTTGTCCAAGTCACCTATACTGCATGTCTTTGGATTGTGGGGGAAACCGGAGCACCCGGGGGAAACCAACGCAGACACGGGGAGAACATGCAAACTCCACACAGAAAGGCATCCTGGCTCCGCCGGGACTCGGATCAGGAACCTTCTTGCTGTGAGGCAACAGTGCTACCCACTGAGCCACCGTGCCGCCCACTAAAAATTCTGTAAAAATTCTGCTGATTACTTGAAACTGTAAACTTTTGCACATTATTTGTAAAGCTTTGAATGGACTAGCTCCTCAGAACTTTGGACGATCACGTTCACTGCAGTAATAAAATTTTTGGCCAACTGATAATACCCAGAATACCAAAACCATCTGTGGACTATACATCCATTTTATTAAGCTATGCATAAATACATGATGCTGTTTTGTTCATAATTATTTACGCAATTTACGAAATTATATTTGATTTATAAATATTAGTTTAGATGGTATGCACGTTTTTATAGACAGCCGTTATTTCATTGCATTAAATAAACAGTTTAATGGGGTTGGGGTGTATTATTTTGCTCATTGCGCCCTTCTGTGGCCTCAGGAGACAGGCCAAATGTTCCTTAAAGGGGTCATATGATGCGATTTCAAGTTTTCCTTTCTCTTTGGAGTGTTACAAGCTGTTTGTGAATAGATAAGATCCCTAAAGTTGCAAAGACTAAAGTCTCAAACCCAAAGAGATATTGCGGTTTCAGAAAGGCGGGGCATAGAGGAGCACCAATAATGTACATTATGTGGAAAATAATGTGTTTTTTTAACCTTAAACCGCATAAACACATTTTATTACACCAAATACACAAAATAATGTTCTTTTTAGCAACATCATATGACCCCTTTAACACTTAATTAATCTGCATATAAAATATAAAAAAGGAGATATTTGTTTAAATTTTATTTTGTGTTTGACTGCTAAAACTATAATAAGTTGTTGTTTGTCCTAATAAACTGGGTAAATTAAAAAATACAGTGGTTAAATTTAAACCTTTTTTTCTACTGCTCTTTGTTTAAAGCTGCAGTCCGTAACTTTTGGCGCTCTAGCAGTTAATAAACAGAACTGCGTGCGTCTTGCGGAAGAACATTGTAGCCGGAGCTACTTCTCTCTGTTTATGTCTATGATGAATCACGCAGGTACTGGGCTACTCCGCAGCAGTACCTACCCGAACCAGTCTAAAATAGTCCGAATATAAACACTTATCATAGGTGTACCGTAGTGATTCAGGACAAGCCAAAAACACGGTTTGGAAAATGGATTCATGGTGTACTATGAAAATTTGTAGTACACCATTTGTGGTGTATTATAAAAATGTTGTAAATTTTGAACACAAAAAAGTTACGGACTGCAGCTTTAAGAAAGTTTATGAAAAATGTTCAATAATTATCGATACCGAATGATATGAAAGATTATAATCGTGATAATTTTTTTAGCTATATCGCCAGCCCTAGAGCAGACACTGTCAGGTTAAATCTAGATTAAAAGACCCATCTTTTAAACCAAGAATACACATAACTCAGTTCCTTAATTCCCCAATACAGAAAAAAAGTATGTCAAGTTATACGTGCACATACACAAACTTTACAATTTCATTATGCATGTGACAAAAAAGAAAAAGAAAAAACAAACCTGAGACTCCATTTCTTCTTTTTTGAGCTTAATTAGAGACATGCCAGAGAAGTCCATGGTGCCTTAATATGCAAATGAGAAGAAAAACAAACAAAAAAACGATGTTATCTTGTGAATAAATAGCATCACTATAAATTTCTTATTGAAGAAAAACACGAGGAACCATGACCCAAAAGCCCCTGTATCATCACACTGACCCTTATCCACGATCTGGTCCTGCCCGGTCTTGGTGGAAGCCACCACGTTAGCAGCCATCTCATTAACATGGCGCGAGGCATGCTGAAGAACGCCAAGCTTCTTACTGCCACGGTCAGCTTTCACCTGTAATTGGAAAGGCAAAGATGTGAGGCAATGCCTTAAAACATTCAAATAATAATTAAGTTATACAGTACAGAGATAAAACAAAGCAAATATTACAAAATATATCATGAAATAGTTTGCAGGGCTGCAGGCTGCAACACAATGGTCACATTTTGTGGTGCATTTACTTGCAGATTGGTTAAGACAGTGCAGTATAGATCATTATGGACCATTTGTACATATCCAGGTTTGGAATGTGAACATATACTACAGTAGGCTAAACGTCTATTAGGTACATGGGAGACCATTGCAAATAATAATAATAATAATAATAATAATAATAATAATGTGTTCCAATTTGGGGGGAAAAATTACTATTTCATACTACAACTATGCACAAGAAGAAAAAATTAGAGCTGAATTACTGCAGTCAGAAGGAAGTGTCGAGAGATGTATTTTATATGTGTGCATGTTTTTCAGACCCTCTATTTTATTTTATATTATTTTTATTGTATTATTATTATTATTTTAGGATAATTAGACTATAGGATAAAAGACTATAGTTTTTTTAGTTGTGTTGGTTATTTTATCTATCTATCTATCTATCTACAATTATAAAAAATATGATATTGAAAGTATGACAGAACAAATATGGAATTATGTAGTCAACAAAAAATGTGTTAAATAACCCAGAATGTGTTTTATATTTTTGATTATCTTTTCTCTTTACTTAACTGAGTGTTTCTTGCCATAATATGAATTTGTACAGTAGTTGTAAGAGCACTAATAAGGCTATTGACTATATACCCACTTTTCCTCTGCACAAGAGAACTGATGGTCTAAAGCACATCAAGGCGGCAAAAATTGTCACAAATTCACTCTTGACAAGGCACACCTGTGAATTGAAGACCATCCCAGGTGACTACCTTGTGAATCTGATGAGAGAATGCCATGAATGTGCCAAGCTGTCATCAAAGCTAAATGTTGCTACTTTAAACAATCTAAAATATAAAACATGGGTCACACTTTATTTTAAGATCAAATTCGTGCTATTAATTAACTATTAAATACGACTTTTGCCTCAATAAACTCCTAATTACTGCTTAGTAAGGTAGTTGCTAAGTTTAGGTACTGGGTAGGATTAGGGATGTAGAATATGGTCATGCAGAATATGTGCTTTATAAGTACTAATAAATAGCCAATATGCTAGTAATATACATGCTAATAAGCAAATAGTTAAATAGTGTGAAGAGGTCCCTATACTTAAGTGTTAACAAAACATTCTGGGTTGTTTAACATTTTTTTTTCGTAGTTTGATTGTCTTCAATATTAATGTACAATGTTGAAGATAATAAAAATAAAGAAAAACCACTTAAGGACAAGGTGTGTCCAAACTTTTGACCGGTAGTGTATATATTAGGGCGGTCAATAGACACCTTTTCAATTCATAAGTTGATATCTGAATTGAACTAAACACACCCCACAGGAAACGGGTTAAAAATTTACTAAATTAATGCAGCCTCTGTTTTGATATTGGTATTCATATTTTGATATAAAAGTAAAACCTTAGAGGCTGCAACAAGCTGTGCAGTGCTAGCAGCAATCTCGTGAGAGCAGACGATCAACTCCTCATACTTCCCAGTGTGCAACACCACTTTATCAGCAGAATCACTGTTATAAAGGGAAAGCATAGATTCATTAATAACAACAACAACAACAAAAACTACAATGCACTCCCTCAAGTTGATATACAAATTTTGCACTCAAACACAAATGTTTTTGAAATAGTTTTTTGAAATACAAATAATGTTTTTGAAATCTTTTTTGTTGTTGTTTTTGACCCAAATAACGTTCTAATTAAAGGCTACGACAATTTCACAGTTATTAAATTCCAATTTTGATGCCACAGCACAAACTACTAGACTAACTAAAAAGTAAATAAATGACAAGCAATGACACATGAATTTTTCCACGTTTTCTTTACTTGAATGGTTTGAAATGGCTTGAAATGTTTAAATTGGCAAAACTTAAAACATACGAAAATTAAAAACTTTTGTGACAACGCGCGACTGGAATGATGCATCCCTGAAAGGATGTTTTTACTCCGGTGGCTGAAACATCTGCCCAATAGAGAATGGTTCTGCTCAGCAAGAAATAAAATTAGCAGGTAGTGTTGCTGCTATAGTAGCACTATGTAACTAGTATTTGTGTTAACTACAAAACTTGCAAAACCACCATTTTTATTTTATTTGGTTTAAGCACAGTGGTCGTCTATGGGGCACAGCGTACAACAAATAAACAGCTGTTTATGGAAACCTGAGTATCAGTTCAAGATGGTCCTAGCTCTTTGAAACAAAAACTCATTTCTAAAGCAGATTACAAATATCATACATTCTTGAACATTCTTATGTATTATATTTTGAACTTTTTTTAGAAGTCAAAATGTAATGAAGAAGGTCGCGGAAAGTTCCACTTAACACATTTTAGACCACTCAAGACAGACTGACGCTGGTAAACAGTAGCAAAGATACATACACCATCTGTGTTGCACCCCATCCTACAGCTTTGGAGGCAGAAATAAGACCCTCTGTCCAGCGAGAGTTACGAGCATAAAACTCTCTCACCGAAGCTGCGCCCTTAAAAGATAAATACCAGCAATGCATGTTGAGGTATCACTCAGGTAACGTTACTCAATTCAAATAAAACTATGGAGATTTGTCTTTAGAAATTTAGAAAAAATGCATATCAGAGACAGACTAATACACACTCAAACTGACTTTAAAGTACACATTTAGGTTACTAAGGATAACAAAGATAAAACAAGAATGAAAAAGGATAATAATAGTAATTTTAACAACACTTTACCCTTCCACTCTCCACAATCTCCTTCTGCAGGTCTGTGGATGCCAACACTAGAAGACGAATGGCCTGTAGGATATTAACAAGTATTTATATATATTTTATATATTACGCAGTACTTACTGTAATTGCAATGTAACAAAGACAAATAAAGCTACAAAGTTTTAAAATAAAATATAGCCTAACACAGATAAAGTTTTTTTTATTCACTGAATAAACATGCCACTGAAATAAATTATCTATATTTACATATGTTTTAATCTTACCTTCATAAGGTCAGTGCAGCTATTTAGGATTCTTGAAGAAAAAATATTAGAAGACAAAGTGCATATGAATGAAAGCACGAATGCATTCTGAATTTTAAATGAGTGACCATTTAAAATTAACAATTTAAAAAATTCAATTGGTTACTGGCCTACAAAAACACTCACCTCTCATTGACCTCCAGTTGGACTCCTGTTGTGTCCTTCCTGGTCTGACTCATCATTTCCTATACAGGTTGGTTTAATTAAAACCAAGATCAAAACAATAGCAAAAGCCAAGATATTTAATTATATAATAAACAACTTTGTACCCTTTCTACTCACATCAATTCTCCTAACAGCCTCCTCAATAGCAGCAGAGGTAGCAGCCATTTCTTTATCCACCACATCACCCAGCTCTTCCTTACCAACATCTATGCCTTTTGGCCTCAGATCCTGCACAAGGAAACAAAACAAATAAATAATGCCAGATAGAGAGTAGACAAAGAGAGTGTGAGAGCGAGAGAGATCCCCAGAAAAGTTGGAGTAAAAGAATAACTGCGATATTAATTGTATGAACAATTAAATATGTATGTATATGTATATAAAGTATGTATGTATAAAGTATTAATATGTATATAAAGTCCTGGATATTGGGTTGGGTGGTATAGCTAAAAAAAAAAAAATCAATATTTGTCAGCATATCTTATGTCTTAATATTTATGTACTCTGAAATGGTTTATTTATTTTTCCAAATCAGAAGAGCCAGCAACAAAGCAAAACAGCAACCTACATAGACAGTAGACAGCAAGGTTTGGAATGGAGCTTTTGTGTTTCCTTGCACCTCACCTGTCCTATTCTTAGAATCTTCTGCACCGCTGCTTGAATCGAGGTAGGATCAGCCCCCTTTAGAGATGCTTTTGATTTAAGATTCCTAAGATACTGCAGGCTCTGGGTGGCACAAGTTTTACAGTGCTCTGTCAAACCTATAGATAGACATGCATATAAACATATGTTGATACAAATACAAAAATATACACCTTAGGCAGTTCTATAAGAGGGAATTTCATGAAAATATGTTCAAGTTCACATTTTGTCCCGTCCCACTCCACCTCTTTCAACCATACTTTTAAGTCTACACTACTTTCCAAAAAATAAAATGAGGCAAAAACGCAAACTACCTCACAATATGATACATCCGGCATGATTCAATACATCTCAATGCCTTACAAAAACATAATTAAATCTATAATGATGGCAAATGTGCAGTAAATTATTGAATAAACATATAAATTAATTAAAATATTGATACAAAGATCAGAAATATTGATGTAATATTGTGGGGGGGGGGGAACTTGATATATCAATGTGATTGTATGCAAAAACGTCTGTTACGTGTAGTAACCCTCGCTCCCTGATGGAGGGAATGGAGACATTGTGTCGAACCGACACTATAGGGCTCCCAAGTGCGACCCCTAGTGTCGATTTGACACAACGTCGAAGTGACCGACTGAAAGGGAACTATGGTCCTCTTAATGGTAAAAATATAATTTTAGTCAATGCATTAATTAATTAATATTAATTATATTCATTTATAAAATAAAATATTTTTCTTTCGATTTTGGAGTGAAATGTCACCTGAACATGTTCTTGATGGGTTTTGTGAGATTCATCCAAAAAAGAAAATAATCTGCATATAACAAAACACTATCCACAATCTATGGCAACAGAGCTGTGGGTTTGTGCATATGTAAGTGTGTGCTCTTACGGTCAGCGTCGTCAGTATGGGCCATGTGTGCTGTCGCACTTCCACTGATTATTGTGTCAGCAGTAAGATGCGAAAACTTAGTAAGAGCCCTAACGAGACTCCCAGCATCTGAACCAAAAACAAAGGAAACAAGAAATCACATACAAGCATAAAAAGAATATGCAAACATACACACAAACTAAATGCTGAAGGAGAGATGGAGGAAGAGACAACATACCCCTCATTCCCTTCACATACTCAGAGTGGCCCACTTGCAGCTTATCAATGGAGTTGAGCGTAGCCTCTGCTCGGCTAATGAGGTAATCTGGTGACAGTCAAGTTGAGAATATTTAACTAAAATCATGCACAATGTAAATAATTGTTGAAGTTTTATTTTGATGAGTGGCACTACCTGGGGAGCTGGAAGAGTTGATGTGCAGGGGGTCATCTAGTGTAGCAACAGCATCCTGAATGATGTTCTCAGCCTCAGTGACTGTCGCCTGCAGCAGTGCAAACTGCTCATCCAGCAACTTCTGCTGCAGCTGGTCCTCGTGACTTAACTACAAACACATTGTGAACAAAGGAACCTGATCACAGTGCTGGTATATGGGTATAAACCAACAGTGGTCCCAAAATAGGGATGTCAATTTTTAGGAATTTAAAATGTCAAGTTTATTTAAAATTAACAGTAACAGTAATACTGCACTATATTACATCCATTAGCGTCGGCTGCAACCATATATGTATCTGCACTGAAATGAATGACTGAAAATTATGAGAATTTATAGATTCAGTGTAGCATGCCAAGGTGATCGATATGCAATTTTCCCATATCGACCATTTTGGGTGTCGGCCATTTTGAATTTTGTAGAAAAATATTATTTATGAACGCACTGATGTTCATAAATGAAACTTTTGAAACTTACATTGCCACTTTGTGGCAACAGAATACAACAAAACATGAAATTGACTCTATGAAACTAAAGAACCATTGGTCCGATTGACTGACTGATGCAGTGTTTTTGTCTGATTTGCTATAATAGTCCATGATGAGAGTTGTGTATGTTTTGAAACATGGCTGCCATTCTGAAATTGTATGTCTGAAATGCTTTGGCATATTCTATCAGAAACTGAAAAAGTTTCAGGACAGCCACCATGTGGTCAAAAAAGCATGGCCGGAATAAACTGCTGTTGATTGATGGGTCGATTAAGAATTGTTGAAGAAAGAAACAGGATGCAAGGCTGGGCCATTTTTTTTCCAACTCTATTCGGCAAGTAGATAAATAGATGTGGTTGCTAGGTGGTTTCAAGGATGTCTGGATGATTGCTAAGGCGTTGCTAGGATGTTTTGAGTAGGCACTAGTGGTCAGTGTTCAGCTCTAGAAAATATAAACTATGACTTGGATAATGTTTTATTTTAAAAACAAATGAAGTAAATTTGGCACAATACAGATCATTCCATGGCTTCATTAATATAAGAAAGACAAAAGACAAAAATATCTTAGATAGGCACTCAAATAAAATAAAAAAAGCCCTCATTTATTTCATGCCTTTTACCCACTTCTGTTTAGAGAATTTGATCTGTCCATACCTTCTCTTTGAGTTTGCCTTGTAATTCTCCCAGCTCTTTGATGGTCCGGTCTCGCTCCTGCTGTAAAGAATACTCTTTCAGATGAGCTTCCTTCATCAAGGAGGAGAGATCGGCATCTTTCTTACTTATAGACTGTGTTAGCCTATCCTTTTCTGTCTTAAGTGCAGCCATAGAGCTGTTCAGCTGCTCTCCTGCCTAAAGGAAATAAAGCAAATAAAAATATAGACTTTTTAGAAAGAATTTACAGCATGGAAATACAGCAAATATATATATATATATATATATATATATATATACGCATATGCATAACACTATGCAAACATACTAGTTTGAAACTCATTTGAAACTGTTTCAGCAGCGGGGAAGATAAACATGCATTAATTTACATTTTTTTTTATGTTTCATTTTTACCTAAAATCTAACCTGTTGAGACTGTGATACACAAATGTGGAATTTCATACAGTGGACTTACATGGTTTTTTTTTTTTGATGAAATGTAGTGGTGTAAAAAGTATGATATTGTGCTTTGGAATGTACTGAAGTACAAGTTTCTCCAAAAAAATAAATAAAAATAACAATAATTCTAAGTACAGATACTTGAAAAATGTACTTAAAGGGTTAGTTCACCCAAAAAAGAAAATCAGCTTGAGTTTTACTCACCCTCAAGGCATCCTAGGTATATATATGACTTTCTTCTTTCAAACGAATCCAGTCGGAGTTATATAAAAAATTGTCCTGGCTATTCCAAGCTCTATCATTGCAGTCAGCGGGTGTTGCAGTTGAACAGTCCACAAGTCGTCAAATAAAGCACGCGCATCCATAATAAAACGTGCCGCAGACGGATCCGGGGGGTGAATAAAAGCCTCCTGTAGCGAATCCATGTGTTTTTGTTTGAAAAATATCCATATTTCAAATGTAATAAACACTTTTCTATCACTTCCGCCATCTGTCGTACGAGGAAGCCGTTCCGGCGGATGACTTAAGACGTCGGCGTTGCGTGATTAGTGACGAATGCGGAGACAGAACAAAACAAAACGCCGGTCACGAATTAGAAGTACAAACCGAGGATTTGCAAAGAAAAATGACGGAGGATTTCGATATAAACCAAGAGGAGACTGGTTTTCCTTTGTTTATAGGAGCAAAGGAAGCAAAGTTTCCTAACTTTAGCAAACTCGTGAGACTAGCATATCTCAGAGGCGCGCGCTGAGCATACGTGCTGCGGCATCCGTTGGAACGGCTTCCATGTATGACAGATACCGGAAGTGAGAGAAAAGTGTTTATTACGTTTGAAATATGGATATTTTTCTTACAAAAACGCATGCATTCACTACAGAAGGCCTTTATTCACCCCCCGGAGCCGTGTGAGGGACGTTTTATTATGGATGCGTGCGCTTTATTTGATGACTTGTGGACTGTTCAACTGCAACACCCGCTGACTGCAATGATAGAGCTTGGAATAGCCAGAACAATTTTTTATATAACTCCGACTGGATTCGTCTGAAAGAAGAAAGTCATATACACCTAGGATGCCTCGAGGGTGAGTAAAACACAGTCTAAGTTTCATCTTTGGGTGAAATTTTTTTTTTTACTTTTGCCATCTGGTAAGTGCTACAGTGCACTGAGCACCAGAACAGCCAGGCACAAGAAAGGTAATTTACCTCACATCTATTTGTATATAGCACATTTGTACATACAAATTTGTCAGTTTTGTTTATATGTATTTAATTGACTTGTCTTTATTTTTTATTGTATACTATAAGGAAAGTGTGTCCAGCTGAATTAATGTAGTATTAGAAGTGTTAGAATGTCAGAGACATTTAACTCTCCTGACATCATTGACTACAACAGTCAATTTTACTTTGGACTAAACCTTTTTAGTGATACTATTTGGCACTGAATTAAATATATTCATATTCAATAATTGTCTTAAATTGTTCTTCATTCACTTTTTCCGCAAAGCATTCTGGGATTTCCTTCTCCACGAAGAATACGTGTAAGCCTGCCTTATTATTTTGGCCACAAGAAGGTATGTATTTTTAGAAGCCATCATAACTGTACAGCACTGTATGTGGCTTTGTGCAAAATCAAGTGATTTTTTGCCAGTCTTTTTTAAACAGCCTTCATGATGGGATTACATCTGTGATGCCTTAAAACCCTGTTTATGTAGCAGTTCAGTAGGTTTTAGAACAGAGCTAATGCATCTTGAAAGGTAAGTTAACATGGAAGAGATTAGGGCTGCACAATTAATCAAATTTCTAATGGTGATTACAATTACGGAAGTCTCCTTAAATTATTCTGTGTGCTTGAGATGTGTGTGATTTTCTTCTTCCTACAGGTTATCTTAAGAGTTTTTTCCATTGTTTTAATTTTAGTTTTAGTATAACATTATAATACCTTGCATATTTTTACTTTTTATATTATTTACTTTTTTTTAAATTTACAATATATAGTTGACATTTGAGGCTTAATGCTATAGAAAAACAATAAAAGTTTTTCAGGAAGAGTTTTGTCGACTTGTTTATTTTCTTATAAAAAATATGGCATGCAGTTCCTTCAAACAATGGTATAAAACTATTCAAAACATCATTCAATGTAAATTGCGATAATCGTAATTAATAATCGCAATTACAATTTCAAGGGAATAATCGACAATTTTGATGCTTGTCATAATCGTGCAGCCCTAGAAGAGATACTATACCTTCTCAGAGGTCTGTAATAAACTCTTGACTTTATGGATCTCTGCATTCTTCTCTTCAAGCTCCCTCGTCAGTTTATCCATATCAAACCTCTGCTCTTCAAACTAAAGCAACAGGATGACATGTTACCATCAGTCTTTGGGGGCTGTTTCAGTTCAAATGAAGGAAGATGCGTGTGCATACTTACCTTCATGTCTGATTCTTGTCTGACTCTTTCTACCTGAAAGGCTAACTGTTGCTTAGTTCGTTCAACTTCCTCTTGAGTCTGTTGTGTGGCTGATAGCATCTTTACTGTATCTGCACTCTATAGAAGATAAAGGACACATTCACAACTGTATATCATTTTAACACATATTTTTTTATATATAGAGGCATACGGTTTATTTGAAACAAATGCAAACCAAGGTAATATCTCTGTGATCACATATACACACACATAGGTGCAATGTATTCTTTTGTCATACCTTTCGGAGGAGTTCAGCATGGTTGGCAACCAGTTCAGCATGCTTTTCCTTCAGTTTATTATAACGCAACTCGGTCGCTTGGGATCTTTCTATATATGAGAAAGTCATTAGAATCAGTTGCCACATTTTTGTTTAAAATGTATATGTGCATGCACGCAAAGACTTACTTTCTGCCTCAACAAAGTTAGTCTGCATGCTCTCATGTTCAGTGTTGCGGCGACGGATGGCCTCTAACTCCATGCGTAGCTGCTCATTCTCCACCAGGGTGCGCTGCTTCTGCACACGCTGCTCCTCCAGTTCTGTCTCAAGACTGTTGATCTGCGACTTGAGCTGTGTGATATAACGTTGAGCCTGAACACATGAACACATGGTGAAACCACAATGGTGAGATCATAGTACATAGTCCAGTGCATAAAAGGATTTTTGACAAAGAAATTTTGATGAATGTTCTGGTTACTTTTCCAGCACAATGGCAGTACATAGTGGCTCACTTTCTGTTGCGTATGAGGAATATCAAATTGCAAACACTCCAAAAGCAGAATGAAACAGCACTACTCATTTGAACCGTACCACAGGGGCCATTTATAGACAGCACAGGGTGAGTTTAGAGCAGGTGCATGTACTCCGAGACTGATCTCAAGTGATAAGCCTTGAATTTCGTGCAGAATTTTCTGTCACAAACCAAAAATGTGTCTGTGATTTAAACTAGTTTAAAACTACATTAATCAGCACTGACATTCTCAACAACACTGAGAAAGGAAACAGAAAAGAAAAGAAAACAACAACATTGTGCCATGAAAAAGCTAAAAAGTTCAAAGATAAAAAGTTTTAAGTTAAAAACTAATTGTTTAAGAGTATAAACAATTTCATTTCCTTTTTCATTTTATACAATTTTTTTTGGTTATAATTATAGTTATAAGTAAAATTTTAATTATAGTTATTTATAGCAATTATAGTTATAAGTATAATTAAAAGTATAAAGAAAAAAAAGTGCAAACTGCTTTACGCTATCATGTAGCAAATGAAACTTACCCCACAACACAACCCAGCATCCAACTAGCACTAATAGCAGTATTACCAGTTTGAACATAGACACTGTGGTAGGAAATTCATGATATTCTGGCAAGTCTAGGTGCTACTGATGTTAGTCTGGAGTTCTGTTTCATATCAAAGACTGTATTCCAATTTCCGAGATTTAAATATTGTACTTGAAAATATTAGGACCAATGTCTCACCTCTCCTTTTATCTTTTCAAGCTCAGCTTTCAGAAGTTCAATTTCTCGTTTCAGATGTTCGATTTGGAGGTCTCTGTATTACGGAGGAAGTACAGAGTACATTTCAGGTACATACTTGTAGACAGAATGTCTTCAAAGTATAAACTTTCCATACATATCACCTTCATAATTAAACAAATTAAACAAATTATGTATGGTACGATTATCAAGTATGACCTACCTATCATCAAATCCATCACTGGGTGGTCCAAATGCTTGATCAAATATGTCACCCTTAAAAAAGAAAACAGGACAGATTTAAGAAGTTCTGTAAATAGGAGCCAAGAAATTCAAGAAAGGTTCAGGCTAAATATTATATAAAGCTCCAACCTCCAAAAATGTCTATGTGCCAACACAATGAAGACGTATTAGAGCTCTTTCAACTGTTTTTTTACTCAAAATCTATATCATAACACTTATTGGTTACCACTTGCAAGTACCTGTGGCTGAGAGGCCATGCTAGGCTGTGCCTCGCTAACATCTATCAGAGGCTCAGGTTCATCCTCTTCCTGCTCCTCAAGCTCTTCTTCATCTGGGATGACAACCATGGGTTTAACATGCTCCGCTAGGGCAGAGGCCCGAAGGAAGTTGGGTGGAGACTTAAATGGAAAAAACAAAAATGCTTGGATGTATGGAGATGAAGTGTAATCCATATACAGTATCTGTTAATAAGATATAAACAAAGATTTCCTTACATCAGGCAGTCTAGGTATTTGGATCAGCCTCTTGAAATATAGCATGTCTCGAGCTTTATTGAGGAATGTTTTGAGGCTGAAAAAAAAAAGTATATATATGGTAATGTCCTATTCTCTCTTTCTACAAATCTTCCACTTGCGCTGTCTCTCTGCTCCCCCATCATGCTGATTGGTGATTGTTGATTGGCAACAAGTGTGTTTGGGTGCTCAGGGCACTATATTAATATTCTGAAACCATTCTTTGCATTAAATAAATTTAATTGTTCTTCTTCTTGAAATCTTCTGTTCAAAAAGACAAGCCAGAATGATTTGTTCAAAAATCAGACATTGATACTTTCCTTAAGAGCATGAAAAGGAGAGCAACAGCAGAAGTCATAATTTTCTGTGAATAATAATTTAAATTCCTGTCTGTTTCTCTCTTGAAATATAACATTTTATAGGGACCCTTTTTTGACACTTTATGACACTTTTTTGCATCCTTTTGAAGTTTGAAAAGCTTTAGTCCCCATTTATTGTAATGACACAGAAGTGAATGGCACAGAATTGAAGAACAGTCTTGAGAATTTCTCCTTAGGTGTTCCACATAATAAAGAAAATCCCACAGGTTCAAAACAACATGAGGGTGAAAAAATGTTCAAAAAATTTGCATTTTGGGGTGAACTTGAAGTGAAAGTTAAATCAAACATGAATTATAGGAATTTGTTTGTCCACATGTAATGTTTTCTTATCTGTTTCCTGCATTTATATTTCCTGCCAGCATTACTGTATGGTCAAATCTAGAATAGCTACTGACAAAATAAAAATTATTGAATGTACCTGTGGAACTGCTCATGAAAGCGTTCACGGTGTCCCTGAAGTGTGTCTGCAGGTAAACCTGTCAAAAAAAAAAAAAAAAAAAAAAAAAAAAAAAAAAAAAAAAAAAAAAAAAAAAAAAAAAAAAAAAAAAAAAAAAAAAAAAAAAAAAAAAAAAAAAAAAAAAAAAAAAAAAAAAAAAAAAAAAAAAAAACTTAAATTTTCCCCAAGTATAAACAACTAGGTCCAGAAAGTGTCTACAAAACTTGATTATAATTAAGGCATTTACAACTTCAACATCAATCAGTTTTTAATGTTATGACTGGAATTAATCTTAGACGCATGACGGAGCTAGAACTCTTACAGGCGTGCAGTTTGAAGAGCAGTTTGACGGTGTAGTGGTAGAGGTGACTGCAGTCCTGGATGACCTGGATGAGTGGTGCTAGTTTACACTGGCCTGACGTCAGTGTGGAGATAGCAATAGACATATTGAGCTGGCGGAGCACTAGGAATATAAAGAATACAGAATAATTTAACTTAGTACCAGATAATGCAGTATTTTTTTCTCCCCACATAAGCCAAAGACAAGACACAGAAGACAGCAACGTCCATAATATAATAAAAACAAAACTAAAAGTAGGAGACTTCAATATCTAGCATGTCTTTTTTCTACTGACTGTTAAGTTGATTTCCTGCTGATTTGTACATTTGCTAAATTGACTTGATACATGTTAATTTTAACATGTTTGGCTAACCAGCATGAGATGTGGATATTATCGGGCAGAGAGTTGCTTTCTTCCTAATCACTGCATTTTGGTAGAATAACAAGACATGTAAACGTAACACGGTTTCCTAAGAAGGGGTTGCTATACCGACACAAACCAAGAGACCAAGAGCTTTAGTGCCTAGAGCCATTATAGAGAAAATTCTGCAGCTCAAATCCTGTTAAGCTTACCTGGTAGGGACGCTCCCACAACCAGACTGCTCCTAAGACCAAATCTGCAGGCTACAGCCCCTAAGAGCAGATCTAACTAGGGAGGCCACAGCTTCAGTTTGGCAGCTTCCAGTCTGAAAGAAGACTACTGCACTGCTGCTTTAGCCATCCCCAGGCCTCTGCCAATTGTAAAGCTCTTTAAAAACAACCCAACTTAGGGGAGCATATACTTAAACATCCAGTCTCAAAGAACTTGAGGAGGCTACAGGAGAGAGCAAAGAATTCCCTTCTCAGAGCAGAACAGCAAAAGTACAGAGGCAGAGAAGAGAGTGGAGCACCTGTGGTAACTCAAAACTATCTCATGCCCTGCAAAGCATGCCAAAGCACCAGGGAAGGAAGCTGAAGGGGGCAACAGAGAATGTGGGATGCTAATGGCGATCAAGGCCACTTTCTTCTTTGTCCACTGCCCTTATACAGGCATCACATTAACACAAGGAACTGAAATATTTTATCGCCGATCCACCAAGGGATTGCGCTACCCGTTTAAGCAGAGAAGTGAGCTGAATGTTTTCTTGCTTAGATACTACCTAGAGGGGCCGACTGAAAGCGCGGGTCACAAATAGCATCCTACTACCTCTTTGCTACGTAGCCCTTATCGGCTGATATTTGCTTATATTTAACTTGGTTCTGGTAAGGAAGCATGCTGGAGGGGGCGACAAGAGAAAGTGGGACACTAAAAAAATTAAATTAATCAAAAGAAGCATGCTTGCTCAGAATAACCTGTTCTGCGTATGTACAACGTTTTGAAAATATACAGGTATATTAGTCATAATGGGCCATACCAGATATACATAAATCATATCTGCTAAACAATATAATGGATCAGAATTCTTTTAATTTTTAAATAACACTGTATTTTGATTGTCCACTTTAGGCATTCTAATACCTATGAGTGACTTTGCTATTAGATGTCACCTACCATTCATTAGAGTATAGACTGTATGCTTAATACCTGCTAACACTTTATTTTCATGGTTCCCCACCAGACATTGTACTGTATATAAGTAACTTTGCAAGTGTGTCAACTTATTCTGCTAACACTAACTTCAGCTCTACTAAGGCTATTTGTTGATTTTTTTCGTTTGAATTGTAGTTCTCTTTTTATGAGCCAGTACTAGGGCCAAAATATCAGGAGAAGACATTTTGGGGTGGACTAGTTCATTATCTGTTGTTTATTCCCTTTTTTATTATTGTTTATTCGATGATGCTGCATTAGGACATTTTCAAGTGGGTTATTTTTATTAGATATCTATTGTGTGTAGCAGCATTATCACAAAGTTTGCCTTGCATGATGAATTCACTTTTGTGGCTTTTGATTGTAAATGTATTTTGTATTTATGTGGTTTACCAAGTTTTTAAAGCCAAATCATTGCTTTGTATGATTTGATGATCATCATCCCCATCTGCTGTAATGCTCAAATCCCTCACATTTTCGAAGAGAAATGCCTGAAGCATTAGCATTTTAGCAAACCAGATGTCAATAAATAAATAAATTAATTAATTAAATAAAATACATAAAAAATAATAATATAAATAAAAAAATAAAAAAGTATGTGTATGTGGAGGAAGTGTAAAAATGCCATTCAAAACAACAACAAAAAACCTTGCTCAATGAAGACAATGAATCTGGGAGGAGAAAACATCGGCATCAACGGAGTGTGATTTTTATAGACATTTATATGAAATAAAGCAACAGCAGACTTCAAGTAGAAATTTTGCATTAATTTCATCCTAAGAATGTGGATACACACAAAAGTTTTCAGATTTATAAAAGTCTACGTATGCCAGGACCTGCAAAGGATTCCCTTTGAAAATCCCAGTCAGAAAGAGACAACAACAACAACACACAGATAATAAGAAATAAAGATATGTGAATAAAACACACACACATATACAGGCATTTAAACAGGCTCGTATAACCCCACTTCTTAAGAAACCCACTCAAAACAGAAATAGACAGAATTTGTATGCAGAGTTGTCGTATATAGATGGAATAGAATATAATTTACAAGGAATGGAATAAGACGTAGGGTAGTATTGAGTAAATAAAAATGGTATCGCACATCTTTTTACTGAACAGTAGGGTAGACTGTTCATGAGGTAGACTGCCTCGGGGAAGAAACATTTCTTGTGCTTGGCAGTCAAGTCAAGTCAAGTCAAGCCACCTTTATTTGTATAGCGCTTTATACAATACTGGTTGTGTCAAAGCAGCTTTACAGAGTCAAACAGGAAAATAGTTTGTCAATGATGCAATAAGACAATAACAGAGTCATTTTTCAGCTAAAGTCAGTTCATTGATGATTCAGTGATGTCATCATCCAGTTCAGCTCTCTTCTACTAGTGTCTGTGCAATCAGTCAAGCATCCCCAACTAAGCAAGCCAAAGGCAACAGTGGCAAGGAACCAAAACTCCATCGGTGACAGAAATGGAGAAAAAACCTTGGGAGAAACCAGGCTCAGTTGGGGAGCCAGTTCTCCTCTGACGAAACCAGCATGGCGTGGTTTAATTCCAGGCTGCAACACAGGTGCAGAGGACTCGTCTGGTTCCCGTGGTCTTATGCCTATGGTCGTCGAGGTGATGAGGTCTTCGCAGGGGATCTGTCTCTGGGACACATCTAGTTGACGTGGTCTCCGCTGACATTCAGGGCTGTAGAGGTCGTCTCTAGGTGCTGATCCAACATCTGGACTGGATACAGACTGGATCCGTATGGCTACAGTGATCTCAGAATAAGAATGAAAGAGACTAATATTAGCGTAGATGCTATTCTTCTTATGATGTAACGAGTACATCAGATGTTATGGGAAGTGTTCCCGGTTCCGGTTGACCTAATTAATGCAGCCTAACAATCCTTTAACGGATTTGAATTATAGAAATGTGATAGTGTGTTATGTGTATGCCAGGTTAAAGAGATGGGTATTTAATCTAGATTTAAACTGACAAAGTGTGTTTGCCTCCCGAACAACGCTAGGTAGATTGTTCCAGA
>NW_015639013.1:61912-63929 GCF_001515625.1 Sinocyclocheilus rhinocerous
CGGTGATCGCGCGGAGCTCACGTCTACGAAATCGGTGAAACACATTTTTAAATAGGCGCTGTCTTTATAAATAAACCGCAGATTTGAGTTTTAAACAACTACATTCTCGCCTGAAATACTTTTAAAAACTACATTTCATGACATAATAACAGTAATATTTAAAAAAATTATGAAAATATATGGTGGTTGAAATACAATGCTGCGTGAACTCAACCAATCAGCATATTCAGCGCCCAAGTCCTGCCCCCGAAAGTTCCGGACCTTTGGAAAAGTACTATCTCGCGAGCAGGGACTTTCTGAGGGGCAAATTTTTACCCGGAACTTTATTTAGATCCTGGTTCCTGCAGTGGAAACACATCGAGTACCGGTCCAAAGTTCCTAGTTCCTGGGGAAAGTTCCTGCGGTGAAAACAGGGCTTTACTTGGCCATGAGGCCAGCTGGTCAGCACAGGTTTTCAGACAGGCTGGTCACAATGTCTGGGCCTGGTGCTTTTCTTCTCGTCTATTTCCTGAAGACCTGACACACATCATCTTCACTGATCTGAAGTGCAGGAGTGGGGGAGATTTTCCAGCTTTTTAGAGTAGCTCCTCTTAGCCACTCTGATCTCCTTTGCCAGTTTGTTCCTGGCCTGATTGTACAAAACTCTGTCTCCTCTCCTGTAGGCATACTCTTTGGCCTGGCGAAGCTGTTTGAGTTTTGCTGTGAACCATGGTTTGTCACTGTTGTATGTTAAATAAGTCCTGGTAGGAATGCACATATCCTCACAGAAACTTGCTTCCGCATCAATGACACGATAGCTGACTTGCTCTGCTATTTCCTCAAACACAATAGGAAGGTGACGTAATTTTGGTCTAGAATCGAAGTATCACATGTCTGCCATCTAGTGGTAGGGAATACAAATGAGATACTACACCATATTAGGAACTACAGTCTATTTTATTAAGTATGACGTCTTGTCGCAATTTTGCGACTTTTGCGGTAAGAGGGTTAATTATTAAAAATATCTTCATTTTTGTTTCAAAGATAAACAAAAGTTTTATGGGTTGACATAAGGAAAAGTTATAGTAACACTTTACAGTAAGGTCCCATTAGTCATTGTTAGTTAATGTTAGGTAATGCATTAACTAACAATGACTAATGGGACCTTTTTGTAAAGTGTTACTATTACTTTTCCTTATGTCATCCCAAATACATAATACATTTGATATAGTGTATATTAAATGTTAAATTAATGTTAGTTAATACAAATACAACTGTTCATTGTTAGTTCATGTTGGCTCAGGTCCTTTTGATAATATTAACAGAAACAACTTTTGTGCCTATGCAACATTTGTACATCAGGCAACATGTCTCAGTTGTGTCCCTCACTTATGTACTCCACTACTGACTATTACAATATTTAGTTATTGCATTCAAAAGGGTTGTGGATTATTAAATATAAATCATAAAAGCTGAACACTCACCAGCTTCTGCTAATCGAAGCTCTGCGTCCATGTAATCAAACACTTCTACCGTGAGCTGGAACCTGGAGCAGAAAGCAGAGAAACCTTTTTAGTTAAAGGGGTCATATGATGTTGCTAAAGAACATTATTTTGTGTATTTGGTGTAATGAAATGTGTTTATGCGGTTTAAGGTTAAAAAAAAACACATTATTTTCCACATGCTGTACATTATTGTTTCTCCTCTATGCCCCGCCTTTCTGCCTACAGTCTGTGAGTCAGAACAGCCGGCATTGTAGTCTACTCTACCAGGATCAGGAAACAGTCCTCCATAAAATGTGCTGCACACATCTGAATATTTGGGTTGAAGTGTTCTGGAATAGTGTTGTAAATACAACTTAACCACTGATTTCTAGTCGTGTCCTCTTTTGGAAAGGCCAAACAAAGTAGTTTCATTTTCACAACGAAACACAGCGTCACATGCTGCGGCGGCCTAGAGTGAGCGGAGGCCGGCTGCTAGAGTGAGGAACGGCCGGCGGGCTGAGTGAGAGGAGGCCGGTGAGCTTGAGAACGGCACG
>NW_015639013.1:64065-82489 GCF_001515625.1 Sinocyclocheilus rhinocerous
TACCAGGATTAGGAAATAGTCCTCCATAAAATGCACTGGACACATCTGAATATTTGGGTTGAACTGTTCTGGAACGTTGTTGTAAATACAACTTAACCACTGATTTCTCGTTGTGTCCTCTTTTGGAAGACCAAACAAAGTAGTTTCGCTTTCACAACGAAACACAGCGTCTTCAGGACATGGCGGCAGCGGCAATAATACTACAGTGAGAATAAAAGTTACGCCTTCTTTCTTTGGGTGAACATTTGGGCGGTGTTATGCAAATCTTCCCACATCGTGACGTAGACATGTGGGGGCGTGTTAGAATGAGCCGTTTTAGGTAGGCGTGGTTGACTCTTAACTTTTATAAAGAATATCTCTTTGGATTTGAGACTTTAGTCTTTGCAACTTTACAGATCTTCTT
Organism: Sinocyclocheilus rhinocerous; assembly: GCF_001515625.1. Classification (NCBI taxonomy): domain Eukaryota; kingdom Metazoa; phylum Chordata; class Actinopteri; order Cypriniformes; family Cyprinidae; genus Sinocyclocheilus; species Sinocyclocheilus rhinocerous. Next base: position 64,469 of record NW_015639013.1, read on the forward strand.
TATGCACCAAGAGCTTGTAACACTTCAAAGAGGAAGGAAAAATTGAAATCGCATCATATGACCCCTTTAATGTCTCAGTGTTAGATAGCTGTGTAGAACATACAGTGCCAACAGTTGTGTAATTGAGCTGCCTGTCTAAATATACTTGATATAATTTACAATTATATATTACTATATATATAAATATATGAATAAATCTAAAGAGTGCTAAAATAATTATAGAATTTTGGATAATGGCGAGGTCCTAAAATGAACATCAAAACAAGAGTCCTAAAACAGATGACTTTTGCAAAACTTAAAGCACTCTCTTAAATGCTAAAAAAAAATCTTGCTTAAATGTTAATTTAATCTTCTTTATTACTACTTACTTTTATGTTTTGAAGCTATATTTAATTGAAAATTACTTGAATACATACAATTTATTAATTTGTAATATTTTAAAAACTACTTGTATTGACCCCCTTTTTCAACAGCGGAAAACCTAATGCAGGGGTCCTGTAGTGCAAAGTCCAAAAATCTATTTCTGAGATATAATGCAGTAGAAATAAATACAAAGTAAATGGAATTTCACATACACATTATTGATGTCTGTTCCCGCTGTACGCTCCAGGACTTCATCTGTGGCTTCTAGACTGGCTGGGATTTCAGAATGCTGCAAAGAGAACAGAGAAAATGAATTCAACTAAATGAGACTATCCCCATGTTTACACACTAGAATCAAAAGTGCTAAATTTCTATTTTATGCACAAATTCAATTTTATTTTTAAGTTATTCACATGAGCTTTACATTTGGCAACAGGTGACCTTTGGCATTTAATTTATTTATCCACATTTGTTCATGGATTGTGAGTCGGACAAGAAGTCCAAACAGTGTTTGTTAACAGTGGTTTGTTAATCTGATATCAAAGAATCCAAACAACAGTGTTTTTTGGAGTTTGTTGTAGAAGTGTAAACTGGCCTTAGTACTGTAAATTAAGAGTAACTGAGATCTGTTAAACTTGTCTATTATACATTTAGTTATGAGTACACCAGTGTGAAGCATCATTTTCTCAAATTTGATGTTTGTATCCTTAAAGCAGGGGTGGGCATCTTTGGCCCTTGAGGTCCACTGTCCTGCAGGGTTTGGCTCCAACCCTATTCAAACAGCTTACCAGGTGCATGTGAATGGCAACTTACTTCATACACAGTAAGGGTCATGCTATCGCTTAGGTCTGTGCCAACAGCAATTTGCCACCAACCTAATTTCACTATTGTGACATATTTCTGAGTGAAGAGGATATCAGGACAAACAAGCTAATATGCATTTTAAAAATATCAACACTTCGAATAATAAGGTAGGCTATGTATAATTGTTTATGGAGCAGTTTGCTTGCTTCCTAATTTTTCTTCTGGTTTGCTAAGCTGAACAGTCAATCAGAGCAATCTCTCTCTCACCAAAAGCTCTGACGCCGATTCAGCATGCTTAATCAGCTGAAACGCTTATCTTGATAACATTGGCAATATGCTTGGTACTTATGGCTCATCCAGGTTGATTATTATCAATGTTAAAAACAGTTGCACTGCTTCATATTTTGGTGGACACTGTGATAAATGTTATTTTTTTTAGGATTTTTGATTAATAGAAAGTTCAAAAGAACAACAATTATTTGAAATAAAAATCTTTTGTAACATTATAAATGTCATTATAAAATGTGTATCAATGTAATGCATCCTTGATGAATAAAAGTATTATTATTTTTTACTTACCCCAAACTTTTGAATGGTAGCATATCAGTTTCCACAAAAACATGAAGTAGCACAATTGTTTTCAACATTGATAATAATCAGAAATGTTTCTTGACCAGCAAATCTTTATTTTAGAATGATTTCTGAAGAATCATGTGACACAGAAGACTGGAGTAATGATGCGGAAAATTCAGCTTTACATTTTACAATATATTTATATAGAAAACAATTATTTTAAATTGTAAAAATATTTCACAATTTTTACTGTATTTTTGATCAAATAAATGCACCCTTGGTGAGCAGAAGAGACATTCAGACACATTAAAAGGTCTACTGATCACAAGAGGATTCATTTTATCAGTCATTCAGAACAGCGATTCAGTCAAAATTCTTTGTAAATTCAAATATAAATTATTAATTCCCTTTGCGCTTAATTTACCCATTTTCCTTACAGCAGCATATTGTAAATGTGTTCACATTTTTTAAACATGCAATTCTGGCGATGGTTTTGCCATATGGGACACATTTCGGAAACTGAAAAATTAGACAAAATAATTAAGAGTCTTGGCCCTATCAGTGTGACATGCTTGCAGTTTAATTGCCTTTGATTAAGCTCTGACAGTGTCCAAAATGTTGGGTCCCAGCTCTGCAGTGTGACTGCTTCTATGACAGCCATCTGAAGAACCTATATTATCAGCCATCTGACCCAAGTCACACTATCAATAACGTCTTGGCTACAGTGTATATCATGCATTATAACATGAAAGATGGTTAATGTTGCAGTCTGTCTGGGCTTTTCACACAAGATCTTACCAGGCTTATATAGTACAGACTTTAATCATCTCCTGTCAATCTCCGATCTTAATCTTTAAAAAAACAACAACAAAAAAACACTAAAAATAAAAGTAAACAAAATTAAACTCATATTTTTAGTTTATTTGTTTTATTGCAACAAAAGTACCTAAGGTACACATCAGCTTATAGGAGGGCCCAACACACTCTATTCATAACTGTTTTACATTTTGGTGAGTTAGTGGCTAATTCGTATTAATTTTTATTATCCCATGCATACGTTTTTTTTGTTTTTTTTTCTATGATCCGCTTAAGGGTGGACCTTCATTCTTTCCTATAAAAAAATGTTTTTATATAAATCAAATCGTACAAATTCATACAAAATTACCATCTTATAAATAGTTACTATTCCATAAATTACCACGCTGTAAAATAGTTGCATTTTCTCATGAGATTGGGTTGAAGGGCATTGGAAAATTGTCTCGGACAAAAGTGGGGCTTGAAGTCAACAAAGGTTGAAAATCACTGGTCTAAACTAATGGCTGGGTAAATACATTACGGGCACAAGTATATATTGAAATCTACCTTAGTGTGAAACTCCATCTTGGTGCAGAGGAGTTTGGAATATAGACAAACCAGCTGTCCATACCCATGCCTGTCCCGTGTGTTAGTCTGACAATGGAAATTAATGACAACAAATCATTATAAATATTCGGTCAAACCAGTCAAAAAGAGATTCAGAACAACTTTCTTTTGTTCTGAATGCTGAAATTTGTGCATGAACTTTGACTTACCCATAGTAACCCTGTCTCAGCAATACTGCTGTAGTGTCTCATGCAGTCTTGTAAGGTCTGGTAAGAATAAACAAGACAATTAGCAATACAATCTTCTCTGAGAATAGAGACATTAGGCTAGTTTAAGATGCCAAATACTTAGTAAATTAGATATCCTTGGAGAGAACTGTATATTCAGCTTATATTTAATTGTCATAAAAAATTAAAAATTATTAAAAAGTAATTGTTAAAGCAAAACATATGTAAAAAAAAAATATATATATATATATATATATTCTAGTGTGTTTTGTACTAGGTCTCTGAAACAAGCTAGCAAAACCACTGTTATAGAGGCAGCCATTCGCACGCAGGCAAAAAAAAACAAAAAAAAACGGACATATACGTACAATATAAAATTAAAAATTGATTTGAGCAGATAATTACAAAATTCAAATGGAAGCATACTTACATTTCGGTGACCATCACGCATGATTTTGTGTAATACATGGCAGAACTTCCAGCTAACGATGGTACTGCTTGGCAAGGGCAGACCAACGGCATATGACCAGAAGGTATAGGCCCCCTTCTCTCTGTGGGTTCCCAAAATAATTCCTGTTCATGCCTTTAAGGAAAAGATCTCAAGCACAATGTATAGTCGCATCATACTCATTAATTTTTGTTAAGTAATATCACAATTCATCAAATGAGGTAAGTCTGCTGTGCCGTCTAATTTTTGTAATTTAGGGCTACTAACAGCAGTGCTTCCCACACATAGACTTTACTTGGGTGGGCCGCCCAAGTATATTTGGAGAAACATTTTTGCTTTTATTATTTTTATCCTTATACTTTTTTTATCTGCCCGAAATAAATGAAACCATCCGCGATCTACGTTTTGTATCTGCTCATTCTGTGTGCGCAAGAACGGTTTCCTCCCGCTGTGACATTCCCACATGCTCTGCAGAGACGCGGTGTATAGTTCACAGACAAAGACAGGGCTCAACAGTGTGGGCTACTTGAGTCTAAAGAGTCTTGGGCTGCTTTGGCGACTAAAATAGATGTGTGCGAACTGTATTTAGGAGCACGTGTGCGAATAAAGCAAAATCCCTCCGGGTGAGTTTTCTTAAATTGAACGTCATACAAAGTCTTTAATACATGAAATGGTAAAACAAACATCTTAAGGATCATTTTAAGACGTCTTATATTTCGGGTTGGAAATATAAGGCTATGATTTCATTAAAAAAAATTTTTTTTTTTAAAAGTGCTACACGTTGAAGTGTCACAAGGCGGCACTTCAGACTGCTTCAAAGTGATTCTCAATCAATGAATAGCGCACCTTTATGCCAAACGATTGCTTATGATTTGTTGATGAATTATGACAATGTCTACTTTATGACCTTTAAATAATATGTTTTAGACTGTTGTAAGCAGGGTTTGAAATTAACACCCAACCCGCCAAATGCGGGTAAAAATCAGCTGTGGCAGGTAACATTGTCAAATCACTAGCCAACTTGGCTGGTTACTTTTCTTCACTCATTAAATTCTTGGGAAAGTTAATGTAAGCCAAATCTGTGCAGATTTAATGAGCTCGTGAGTCATCGTGATATTAATCCTAATTGTGCAGCATCTGCACATAGGCTACCTACCTTAAACATACCCTTCACTACGCAACAAATAATAAATGGCACGCTGGTTTCCTTTGCATTGAAGCAATAGCGAATACTCGAAAAAACAACTGAAGACTCAGACACTCTGTGATTTTCTTACTGTCCACCTGAACTCTCCTGATATCATTCACTTTGATCCCACCAACGTCTTAAATTTAGTTATATCAAATTTAAGGCCATAAAAGTCTTAAATGGTTCAATAAAGTCTTAATTTCAAAAGGTCTTAAATTTGGGGACAGAAAGACAAGAATTGCGATATAGCTCGATGTGAGATTAAACTTCCAAAGGCTATGATTTCATTGAATAAATATGAGCACTGCACATTTTAAAATTACTTGCTGTGCTGTACAGGCATTAACGTGGAAACTGCAATATTCTGATGCTCCAAAAGCTCCACCTGCTGGCAGAGGATGAATTTGCATTTTCAATAAGCCCTTCTGTGCTTTTTGTGCAGACCATAGCGAAAATCGACCCATATTTTTATGCAGCAAACACTCAGTTGTAAATGTGAACCGGTGGATCGAAAAGAAGCTAATGCTAATGCATTTTAAAAATCTAAACAATTAAGACATTAAGATATATTTATATGTTATTAAATTAATATAATAATTGATTGGTAATAATTGTTTAAATTGATTCATCCCTTTTCATAAAAATGGTTTAAAGGCTGAAATGTGTGCTGAAAACTTTTTGCTTGTGTGAAAACCTGTAACTGAACTGTATATATGGTATTAATTTTATTTGTGCAGGTCTTAAAAGGTCTTAAAAAGTCTTACATTTGATTTTAAAAATCCTGCAGATATTCAGATTTTATAATAAATATATTTATATGTGAAGCTGTGACATGGTTAATCCGATTTATTTCTGTGTTTTTTTATTTTTTCGGCTATTAGAAGTTATGAATGGGCGGCAACCTTAAAATTTAGTAGCCAAATTGGCTGTTGAGTGAAAAAGTTCATTTCAAACCCTGGTTGTAAGAATACATATTTTATCTCTCATCTGAATGATCAGCCCGCAATCCTATAGACATTTCATAATAAGAGTTCTGCTGTATTTTTTTCATGCCATTATTGGTATTTTGGTTACAAAATAAACTGCATTTAATTTAATTTCCATTTAATTCATAGTTCCATTTAATTCATCTATTGTAGTTTCTGGCTGGGATGCTTCCCCATAGAAAAGTCAAAGAACATTATTTGATACATATTATTCAGATTTCACTAGTATCAGTAAAATCTGTCCAATTCACTGAGAGAGCCACTATATGACAAAGCAAGGAGAACTCTGCCATTTAAACACGGTAATTTTGTATACTAATATTATGCATAATTATGCATTGTAAATTATGTAATTAAATGTAATGGTAGCCTATGTAATTAAAATTAATTTAAATAAATACAAATATTGTAAAAAAAAAAAATCACACATTATTTGTTATTTGTCACATGTAGTGGACATTTTTGTGCTGTGGGTAATAGGAGGATTTTACACCTGGCTACCATCGCAAGTATATTTCAAACCTGTGGGAAGCACGATTGTTTCTAGACTATCTGATATCTGATATATTGTGATCTAATTTACCGTAACAATCATTTTAACACCAGTATGGTATCCACGTTCGAACCAATTGTTAGTGCCAGCAGCAATGGATGGATGCAAGGTGGTGCTATGAGGTAATCTGCACTACACAACTGCTACACAGTAAGGCAAGAGTTTGATTCTAAACTTTAAGCTAAAAATGTAAATGAAACTGAAAGAACAAAGAAAATGAAAATTATTTTACACACTTAAAAGATTAGTTCAACCTAAAATGTGCAGTGCGTTCAATGGGGTGTCAGAGTAAAAACAGCCCATTTAATGTGAGCCTTTAAGTTTAGCAAAAAAAAAAAAAAGCAGCGATACACTGGCAGGAAGACAAGAGGTCATCAACTGACAACGTATTTACCATTACATATGTATTGTTGATTGAGCAATATTTGGAGTGTTTTGGGGGAAAACGAAGTTGTTTTATAAGAGCAGTAACAATTTTGTGACAGATGGTATTCTGTTTACGGAACTACTCATTCATTTCTATGGTCTGCAAACAGTGACTGACAGCCATAAAACCAAGAAAGAAATTAAATGACGTCAAGGCTATAATGTGACTTGTTCATAAGGCAATCCAAGCTGACCGTTATGCATCCTCTAATGGTTGAGTCACGGAGGTTGGTATCTCTTTAAGATCTCCGAGAGTAAGGGTAGTAGCCTATACATCTTTGCAGAACCAAAATAAGTGTTTCCCAATCCAATCTGTGTTTTCAAACCAGGATGGGCATTTTTCAACAACTAATGACATGACACAGGCCACAGACAGACAAATCTAGTGTGACATCAGATTCTATATAGTATGGGACAAATATATCTTTCTTTGAAAGAACTCAATGTGGCAGCACATAGTATATGAGAAATAAAATCACAATGTGCCTTTGTTTCATGTCATGTGTATTAATTCATAGACACAGAGTTATCTCAAGTGACATTTGTTATAAGGATAAATATATATATTAAACAAAAATTAATAAATCATCAAACTTGTCCTTTAAGTTACCTTTCAAGTAAACATTCATAAACCATAAGACACATTCTTGCACATTAAGCTACTAGTGATCTCATATAATCGGCTGTCTTACGTTTGGGAACTGCAAACTCAACTTAACAAATCAGGTGGTTGAAAATGCCTTTTGTTCTGTAGAGAAACCATACTTGAGTAAAATGAGTGAAAATTGAGGAACTGTGCATGTGTCCTCTACAAAAGTTAAATGTGCACCGTTTCTTATTTTCCTAATTTTATTTTTAATATTTACTGATTTAATGCTTCAAATGCAGGATATTTCCACTCGCTATCACAAGTAGGTATCATTGTTTGTAACTACAGCAACCATTTGCACTTGTGTATGAAAAGTACCTGTACACATGAGAGGTGGCAAGATCACGAAAATCCTGACCATGTTACAACAAGCATTAACAGTATTATCAGTAGGGATGCACCGATACCACTTTTTCCAGTACTCGCCCGATACCGATACTTTTATTTTTGGTACTTGCCGATACCGATGCCGATATTTTTATTGCATTTGTACATTAAAGCAATGTTTGAAAATATGGCCTTTCAACATTTTTAAAACCATATTAACAAAAACAGAACCTGCAGTAATGCTCCTTATCCTCTTGCGAAGGGTTCATTTGACTTACCTTTTTGGATAATAGTTGAATAAGCAATAATAAATGTACATCTGAATTAAGGATACTGCGTGCATGTTTCTCCTTTAGCGGCGTCTCTGTGGAATTGATGGCCTTACTGATACTGCTTAGCTAAAGAGGAAAGAAAAAGAGAAACAGAAAAAAAAATTACTATGCATGGATTTTTTGTAATTAATTAATTAATGTGTTTTATATTTGGACGCAGTCTGGAGCCCTGAATATATATATTATATATAAATTCAGGGCTCCAGACTGCGACCAGATTTTTTCTGCCGGTGCGAACAGGTTTACTCGGGAACCATTGTTGATCTCGCGACACTGTTACTGCACAGCGCTGCGTGATCCAGTGAGAAGCGTTTGAATTCACCGCAGAATGAATGAGGTTGCTTCGAGATCTAGTGAGACGTACTCAAATTCTTCACAGAATTAAACAGGTCAAACAGTGCTGACGTACTTCAGCAAACCAGAAGTAGTAACGCTAACTATAACCACTGTGTTGTGGCAGAAATAGTTGAATGTTATTGCATTATTCATTTCAGAGTTTGTACAACATTTTTAAGGAGAGAAATTCAAGCACTTTTCATTGACTTAAGCTTTTCACTATTTCCAGCACTTTAAAGCTCTAAAAAGTATCCACTTTAAATGTTATTTTTAAAATATACGTTGTAATAAACAAACTCTTGTAAAACATGTATTAAAAAAAAAAATCTAATTACCACTATAACAGTAGATGGCAGCTGAAGAGCACTTACTGGCTTATTAGTCATTCATTTCTACTCTTTGCTTTATATTTTGAAATTATAAAATCACTATTATAGAATATCATCAAGAAATCAACAAACAAAAAGAAAAACTAACTTCAAATTCATCCTACATCGCTGTTTTACCATTTTTTGTAAAGGGCGTTTGACCTTCTTTGCATGTTCACTTTGTAAACACTGGGTCGGTACTTCTGCAGCGATGTAGGACGATTTTGAAGTTGGAGGAGAAAATGAGATGGAAGTTTTTCGACATACCCTAACTGTCATGAACTGGAAAAAAACAGTTCACGCAGAGCTAGACAAGAAGAGCGTTTGAGGTTAAAAAGTAAATAAATTGTAAATTGTTTTTAGAAAATAACCGATCGTTTCGCTAGAACTAGATAAGACCCTTCTTCCTCGGCTGGGATCGTTTAGAGCCCTTTGATGCTGCATTTAAACTGCATTTTGGAAGTTCAAACTCGGGGACACCACAGAAGTCCATTATATGGAGAGAAATCCTAAAATGTTTTGCTCAAAAAACAATTTCTTTACAACTGAAGAAAGAAAGACATGAACATCTTGGATGACAAGGGGGTGAGTACATTATCTGTAAATTTTTGTTCTGGAAGTTTTGTTTTATTTATTGTGCATTGTACCGCTACTTATAATGTACTGGGACAGTTGGTTGAGCAACAAGATCACGGCACATCTCAATCCTCACAAAGATTAATTATGTGTCCTTGTGTCCTTCAGAGTTCGTTCTTTCAAGGTAGCCTGTAAAGACTCCACGAGAATGCAAGCTCTTGGAATTGAGAAATATGTCTTTTTATGGCAACAGTAACACTAACGCCAAAATTAATGTGTAGTTTGAGTAATCAATAGACAAAACCACAATATACAGTAGTTATGCAAACTTTTAAAGTTTATTTTAAGACATTAGTTAACTAATTCAAAGCTAGCTACATAAACTATTATATTGTGTTCATATTAATCTCGCATTAAGGAAAATTATGTAATAAAACTGGAAAATAATGCAATAATACATTTGTAATACCTTTTGTTTTTCTTGGGAAAAAAAAAATCTGAAAAGACGACTACTTTTGAATGGATGGCTATAGAAAAACGGTCTCATTTGACAACAGAGGGCAGTAAAATCAATTAAAATTGCATTTTTTTTTTTCCTTAAACTAAGTACAACAACTTTGCAACAGTCACTCCTACATGGAATGATACATGCTATATTATGCCAATATTCCTAATATATGAAATAATGAATATTGCAAGCAACAGCCTCAGTCCACCTCAGGGATGACTACAGAAAGATGCACAACAGAAGCTGATTGAAACCTACTTGGTTTTGTTATGAAATTTATGAACAATATATTTTTCATTTGAACAACAGATTCAATCATAAAGAATAATTACAATTATAATGAATAAAAGAATAAACAAAAAAGTACATTTAAATCTATATTCAATTAAAAAAAAACTCTTAAAGTCTTCCTGATGACAAAATACAGTTTAACAGAATATGTTTGATATGACCAACACCTCTGATTTTATGAAGATTAAATGAAATTATGAAACAACTAAATTGTGTGCACTATAACAGATCCAATAAAATCTACTGATGGATGTGTGTGTGTGTGTGTGTGTGGGGGGGGGGGGACCTAAAACACATCCCTTATTCTTGGGGCGTGGTTTATGTGCACCTGGGCCTTGTTGCGGTGGCATATTTAACCACTGTTTTTACTACTTACTTTTTACTCTGGGCTGCAGCCCAAGCAGTTTTCCATCTCTCTGCTTCAGTTTTGGTTTATTTTGAATTTGTGCATTTATGCATTTGCTGGTACAACCCTTCACATTGGTACACTATTATTTAGTTTTGTGCTGTGTGAAGGGTGTACTGTACAGCACACGCATGCGTTGTGGTACTGTCTTGAATGCGCGTTGAAGACTGACAGAGAGTTGAAGAAATTATTGAATAAAGTCATAATTATTGTTTTCTTTGAGCACAAAAAGTGTTCTAGCAGCTTCATAAAATTAAGGTTGAACCACTGATGTCACATGGACTATTTTAACGATGACTTTACTACCTTTCTGGGCTCTGAACATGGTAGTTGAGTTACTGTCTATGGAGGGTCAGAGAGCACTCGAATTTCATCAAAAATATCTTAATTTGTGTTCTGAAGATGAACGAAGGTTTTACGGATTTGGAACGACATGAGGGTGAGTAATTAATGACAGAATTTTCATTTTTTGGTGAACTAACCCTTTAACATTTTTAAGGCTTTAAAAAAAAAAAAAACTACACAAATAAAATTAACACTGTACGAGCAATGCCTATAGTAAAATATTAAACCGTAATATGACTGCAAAAAAACAAAACATGATTTACAGTTCAGTTATAGGTATTTACAAAAACAAAGTTTTATAAAATGTTCTTCACATTTTTTATATAAAAAACCCCCTTCACATTTCAACCTTTGAAACATTTTTAAGAAAAAGGATGAGTCAAAAGTATCAATTATTATATTAATTTAAAACATAAACAGAGCTGGGTAGTAACTGATTACATGTAATATGGATTACGTAATCAGATTCCAAAAATTAAGTACTTGTAATTAGATTAAATTACATTTTAAAATACTTGCAATCAGACTACATTTACTTTTTTATTGATTATATGATTACATATTATTCACACAATAGCAAAACATTATTCATAATTTATTGAATCTCCCTAATTCCTCATTTTCATCTTTTAAATGTTCCTTTTAAAAATAGCCTACCGCTTATATACATTCAGAAAGTTTTCCAGTTTTATGGACATTCACACAAAGACCAGTCACTAGTCAGATGGCTACACAGCATTTGACCCGGATTTACAGAAATCATTTCAGTAGGGATGTAACGATTAACCGCAAGCCGGTTGAAAATTGATTCAAATATGTGACGATTCAAATCGGTTGAGATGCTAAACAAATCGCGATTCATTTAGGGGTAGGAGTTTATATGAATGTATGTCTGAGGGGAACTTACTGTCTTTAGAAAAGTTTAGATGGTATTTTTTCTTTTCATCTTGCCTCTGTATAATGCATATTAAAGTTCATAAGTGCAGTGCTGCTTTTACTGCGGAAACCAAGGAAACGCTTTAATAGTGAGTGAATCTGCGTCTCGTTCAGCTCGTTCGCTGTTTCATGCAGATATTTTTATGTAGTTTCACAAAACTGAAGATCATGATTAAAATGCAGTGGTTGCCTATCATTTTAAATGGAAAGAGCACAGACAAAGACTTATTTTGTTTATATGAAAATATTTCTTTTATTTGTGTTACTTATGTATTTGATTTGGGGCTTGTTTTAAAATTTCAATTTAGTTTTGTTATTTATATTTACATTATTTAAATTTTGTCATTTAGCAGACGCTTTTATCCAAAGCGACTTACAAATGAGGACAATAAATACAATCAAAACCAACAAAAGAGCAATAATATGCAAGTGCTATATTATTATAGTTATATTTCAATTTCACAAAGAAATGTGCAGCATTTTGTCCAAGCAATAATAAAAGGACACATAGTGTTTCAATATTGCATCAACTACTGATGAACACATTAATGTTTATTTGAATTATCGCTCAGTGGGTTATTTAATCATGTATTACCATGTCATTGGAAGGCTTTTGTATTTTAAACACATTAAAATGCACAAATTCACTTTATTTCTTATTTACATGTAATGCAGGCATTCCCAAACTTTTTTGTCATCTGAACCTTTTTCACCTAAAATATTTACTTGAAGTGCCCTTGAGATTTTAAAAAAGATATTTTAATAATTAAGTATCACATTTGCATGTTCACGGTTCTCTGACCTTGATTAATGTTCACATGAGATACAAGTAAACATGAAATATTAATTTTTTTAGGAAGTATTTAATTTTGATTTGTGTTATTTTAAAATGATTCATTTTAATTTTACATTTTTATGATTTAATTAATTATTAGTTTTTCATTAAACTCACGAACCCCCTGCAGTACCTTCACGAACCCCAGTTTGGGAAACCTTGATGTATTGTAATGTTTAACGCACTTTATGGTGTTATCTACAACAAATGGAATATCAGGGCTTGAAATTAACTTTTTTACTTGGTAGCACTGGTGCTCCCAACTTCAAAAAGTTAGGAGCACCAGCAAAAATTTAGGAGCACTCACCAAAAATGTAGGAGCACCACAACTACAAATTATATATTAACAGATTTTATCCTTACATTCTTAACTTTAATGCAGATTTTGTATTGGTTAATATTAGCTGACTGACTTATTGTGAATGTTAGTTTATCCCTCCCTTACTGTATGTACAGTACACAAATATTTTTAGAAAAAATTATAGTAATTTATCAATGGGTTTTTTTATGTTCCAAAGGTTGTAGTACACTCTTAGTTACAAGACTGACTTACTACAGTTGAGATTTTGTCAATGCCTCCCTTACTGTATATACAGTACACAAATATTCTTAGAGAAAAACTACTGTAATTTACCAAAAGGGTTTGTTCATGTTCTAATGCTTGTAATACATTCCTAGTTACAAGACTGACTTACTACAGACAGGTGAGATTTTCCAATATCTCCTTTACTGTATGTACAGTGCACAAATATTTTTAGAAAAGGGTTGTGGTGTTTTCTTACAAGGCTGACTTACTCCAGGTGAGTTTGCCAATATCTCCCTTACTGTATGTACAGTACACAAATAGTTTTTTTTTTAAACCTACAGTTATTCACCAAGAGGGTTTTATCATGTTCCAAAGGTTGTCATATTTAGTCACTTTTGTCCACTAGTGATTTACAATACAGTAGTTTTTTTCTAAACATATTTGTGCACTGTACGTCCAGTAAAGCAGGTATTGGCAAAATTTCACCTGTAATAAGTCAGTCTCTGTACAGACTGTAAGGGAGATGTTGGAAGTATTGTCTAAGGCGAGACATTGGCAAAATATATTTAGTCAGTTTGCCCACTAGGCATTTACTATAGTCCTGTGAACATTAATTTGAATGAATTATTGTACTTCGTTTTGTACTGTGAGGTGAATTTGCAGACGGTTCCTAAAGCAGTCTAGTCGAATATGAAATGTGAAACTAACTTTACAGCGCTGATGAAGGTTATGATGACAGAACAAGACGACATTAAGCACGACAGAATAAGATGACAGTTGGGACGACAGAACAAGACGACAGTTAGGACGACAGAACAAGAAGACAGTTAGGACGACAGAACAGGACGACAGTTAGGACGACAGAACAAGACGACAGTTAGGACGACAGGCGCGCACTAATTTAACCTACTAGACTTCACGTCATGTGTGCGTGCACTCTCTGTAGGTGTGTTTTGTTTGGATTTTGCAATATACTTGATAATGTCAAACCGCACATCGTAAACAACAATTACGAAATGTGAAGATTCGGTGGCGAACGCTGTTACCTGCAAACTTCTTCCCACAGGCTTTACAGTGAACGCAGTGCATAGAACCATTTTCATAGCGGAGCCACTAGAAGTCTTTCAACCACTCTCTCCGAAAACTGTACACCTTCTATTCGGCTGGTGGATCAACATTCACCACATGATCGCTATCACCAGCACCATTATTTGTAACTTTAGGTGGTTCACAAAATAAATCTGTCAGTGTTTCTTTTTTTATGTTCTCTCTTCTTCAGCCCTTTACATTCCCCGCAGTAGTTAGTTCCCTGTCACCTGACAGCGGAAAGCAGTGACTGGGTGATTGACAGCTAATATTAACCAATCTAAAATCTGCATTAAAGTTAAGAATGTAAAGATGAAGTTTAATTGGTTATGTAGCCTAACGTTTCATAGAACGGCAGACAGGTCACCGTATCAACACTCAGAAGGCACATACTCTGAACGTTTTTAGAGAAATTAAAACGGTTCGCACGACAACAATTATATGCACTCGCACAAATGCTCCCAAATATATTTTGAGGTCGCACAGATTAAATTTCGGGAGCATATGCGACCAAAATGGTCGCAATTTCGAGCCTTGAATATATTTTCTTACTCTTTGTATTTTTATATCAATATGCTACAAGTTTATCCTATTTAAATCAATGTGATAAACAAGTAATCTAAAAGTAATCAAAAAGTAGTCAGATTATATTACCCGAAATGTGTAATGTAATGGATTACGTTACTAACTACAATTTTTGTCATGTAATCTGGAATCAGTAACGGATTACAATTTGTAAGTAATCTACCCAGCTCTGAACATAAATATATCTTACTGTCTTGTTTAGATTTTTATATTAGGGCATATTAGCTATCCACTGGTTCACATTAACAACTGTGTGTTTGCTGCTTAAAAATATGGGTCAATTTTCGTATTGGTCTGAACATTAACAGCAGATGGGCTGATTTAAAATGCAATTCATTCTCTGCCAGTAGGTGGCACTTTTGGAATGGCAGAAATACAGCAGTTTCCCCGGTAAAGGCTATACACAGTGTTGCATAAATGCTACTATATCAGGCATTATAGGCAAGTTAAAATGAAAATGCCATTGATACTGTTCTGAAGACAGTCGGTTTCCTTCAGAGATACATTCACATAAACGTGCCACGTTTTCACTTTGAAATGTGCAGAGCTCATATTTATTCAATGAAATCATAGCCTTTTGAAGTTTAATCCAGCCATATCGCGATTCTTGCATGAGTTTTGGACAAATTTGTGCAAATCTATTTGTGGCGGTCAATGTTGATATTGTGGCGGGCCGCCACAAATAAATCATTGTATGGGAAACACTATGTGTATAATGACATTGGTACTACAATGTAAACATGGTTTATGAAGAAACTTCCTGTGTCCCTGTAAACCAAATGGCGATCCTATGGAGAGTCCACGTAAACCACATATGTGTGTGTGTGTGTGTGTGTGTCTGTCTAACAACAGCTAGTCCACGGAGCTGACTTGCCAATCCATCTTAATGAATGACCACTGTGAGCGCAACCCCAAACCATAAACAGATGCAATCTGTTGCCTTGTATTAATGAACCGAACAAAGGAGAAAATGTATCATTAGCTGCATTTCTACTGTGCGAGCATGCTAGTGCTTGCCAGGGCCAGACATGTTTCCATATTCACTTCTGGGGATTGATTGGGGTGTCCTTTGGGCCAATGGCCATGGATTTTCAGCCCACCAAATACCTTGATCCAAAGCTGGCCAACTGGAGATGTTTGTCATGAACAACAGTGGAGTTTATCAGAGTTAGGAGATTGTCATCACCGCTGCTCATTTCCAGTGTTTCCATATCAAGCTATTAGCTAACATCCACATTTAAGACATTACGTATACTAGCCATTGCCACATTTGTTCTGTCTCTTCCTTGTGTCTTTGTTTATACAGGACTTCTGCATTAGCATTATTGCATAATCTGTCTGTAAATGTCACAATCTGTCCGTAAGCTCTCTCTGTTGCTCTGTTTGAAGGGATAATAATAATATAGTGCTAATAGTACTAATGTTAATGTTAATGTTAAAAAATTGGAATAGAGAATTGTAAAAGTCAACTGGTATTTAAAATGTTGGTATCGTATAAGTTTATTTATTATAATACAAGATAGCATGGGTCAAAAACAATGATAACAACAACTATGTTATTTTTTGGGAAAGTAAAAACTTGAACCACTGGCCTAGTAGAAAAAATCCTTAGCGTTGAGCCCTGGTGTGAATTAAAAAAAAGAAAAGAAAATTGTATACTGGTACTAGTGGCTAAGCAACATAATCCCTTTTGATTGCATACACTTCTGACTAATGGTTAGAGAACTTTTAGAAATATTAATAACACACAACTAATTCTTTAACTGGGTAAATAACCCAACACACTACAATTTATGAAACCGTCTTTAGAGATGCACTGGTCCGGCCATGAATCAGAATCAGCCAGTTTTTACTCCAAACGAGAGACTGGCAACCAGACATTTCTTTTGTTTTGTTTTCTTTTCTTTTCTTTTTTGTTTTATTTCAGCAGATCTATGTTCGGGACTTGCACAAACTACATTGCAATCATTTTACAAAATGTCATTTGTGTGGCAATATTACGAAGTCTGTAAGCGTCCATTAACAGAGGCCAGAGATGCTGAAGACAGACGCAAGGAAGAGAAAATACTGCAGCAGGCAAAGCAAGCTCACTGTTTACGATGCGAATCCTAAATATTGAATTGGAGGTTTATATGAATGCATCTCTGAGGGGAACTGACTGTCTTCAAAAAATGTTTAGATGGTATTTTCTTTTCATCTTACTTCTATATAATGCATATTCAGGGTTTCTGCAGACTTGAACAAGTTAAATTTAAGACTTTTTAAGACCTTTTTAATACCACCTTATATGAAATTTAAGACCTAAACCTGTAATGGAAATACACATTTTATTACATACATGTAAATGTTTAATGTGTATAAATTAAAAAGAAAACAAAATATCATTGCTGTAATAAATGGTATTTATTACTATGATATACAGTGAACTTTTCATGTCAGCAGACAATATTCCATACAAAATATCCCTGCAAAATAACTGCATCACTGAGATTTTTGGTGGAGTAAACAATTTATTCTGAAGCAATATTTTCATCAGTGTTCTATCAGCTTTTACATACTTAAATCTGCATATTTACCTTTACAAAGGCCTATTTAACGTTGCATTCGAATTTTAGGTGTGCGTTAAGGAGGCAGCCTTATCAGTGGCGCACGAGATGCGATGCTGATGTCAAGAGTCATTGCATTTTAATGTTTTTGTTAGCCTATCCAGTTGAAGCCACTAGTTGTGGCGCTGCTGCGTTGTTAATTACAAATATTGTGGGGTAAAGAGAATAGCAATGCGGAGAAGATGATGTTTACGTCAAAGCTGAAACCAAGCCGTTCACACAGAACGCATATTTCACGCATTTTCTAGAGGGACATCTATCACCGTTGCACTCGTGTCTAGCACAAAGGAGCCGCATGTTTAGAAATCCATGTAAAATTAATGCAAGTTCAACTTTGAAAAAACATATCTCGAGACTTTATGGCGGGGGGGGTTCTCC
>NW_015639013.1:83491-85446 GCF_001515625.1 Sinocyclocheilus rhinocerous
GTGTGATTGGCTTTCGGCCCTTTGTATTAAACTATGCATACATACATGATGCTGTTTTGTTTAAGCAACTTAATTAATTATAATTGGTTTATAAACATTATTTTAAACATAATGCACTTTTTTCACAGATAGTCGTTTATCTTATGCTTTTAAGAAACGTGCATTAGTAATATTTTGCTCGATGCGCCCTCTTGTGGCATCAGGAGAGAATCCAAAAGCTTTTCTTCACCCTAACTGAAATTATGCATTTAAATTCGAATATAATTAGAGTTTTGATAATATTTAAGTACAAAATTCGAATTTAGTTTTTCAGCCATTTTGACAGCCCTACTCACATATATCTTTAACAACGACTAATCTATACTTAATTTATACATTGAAGAATATGCAATGTTATTTTACATTTGATTATTAAATTTCTGCACTCACACACTTTCAAAACCTAAAAACCTAAAGCATAGTTTAATTTGTATCTTTGTTCTATTTATTATGTGCTGTTGCTTGTAGTTTGTTTATTTGTTCTTATTTACTGACTTTTCACTTGTCTTTAATAAATTTTTTAACTTTGTCTTTGTTAGGCTATTAGTTTTTGCTGTGGTGTCGAAATTGGAATTGAGAATTGTAAAATGTAAGTGTTAAAATTTTGGTGTCATAAGCTAATTTATTAGAATACAAGATAATGGGTCAAAAACAACAATAACAAATCAAGCGTATTGTTAGTTCTGGCAGGTCACGTGAGTCAAGCTTGCATCAGCATCAGGAATACGATGCCCATCACGCCATTCCTATATAAAGTCTATTCAGTATTATTCAGCAGCTTTATTGCTTGCTCAGGAGCAAATTACCCTCTTCCATCCCCAGCTCCTCCTTTCATCACAGTCAGGACTTGGCTTTCTGACATTCCTCATTGAATCAGATTCCTTTTAACTTGAATAATGTTGTTACACTAAAATGTAACATTTGTAAAATTTTACTGTAAAAAAAAAAATCCAACTTGCAAACTGTTAAAATTTTAAGTCGGGTGGACATTTTTAAACACAATTTTCAGTTTACTTATAAGAAGTATTCAACTGCACGCTTACTACTATGTTGTCCAATGAAGACAAACCACTGAGTTGAGAAACTTTGGCTGCATCCAAAATCGCAAGCTTACCTACTATATAGTAGTAGAAAAAAAAGTATGTGGAAAAATAAGTATGTCTGAATTGAAGTATTCCAACAATAGAGTAGGCAGAAGTACCCAGATGACCTACTTCCGGCGAGATTCTGAAGTTTGCATACGATGGACACTACTATACCATGAGGCCACAGGAGAAGATTTGTGAATAGCAGTGAAGTGACGCAACTGACGCGGGTAGGTCACGTGATAAAACAGCATGGAAAATGTAGTATGTCCAAATTACATTTTCTATACATATTCACACGACATGGAACATACTTTTTTGAGGTTGCAAAGTAATTACTTATTCAAAATAAGTACCTACTCTAGGCATGGGCTGTATGAGATTTTGACGGTATGATAACCTTAGGCACAAATATCACGGTTTCACGGTATTGTCTTTACAGCTCTAAAATGTGTTATTTTTAAATGACTGGGTAAAAATATTTTTAAAAATGTAAAACATTTTTAAAAAATTCCGCTGAACACAATATATTTTGTTTTTGAGCAACATACTTGCAATAAGACAAAAAACGGCCGTTTGCCGATCGCGTAAGTTCCAGTGGAAGCTTCGCCCATCCTACACACACGTGACTGACCGCCCGCTGGCACCAACAGGAGGAGGGGGGTCGTGTTACTCTCTACACTGCACTCAACCTGAGGGATTCCTACACTTTCAGTCTTTGAGGAGACATGAAAAACAGCGCATACCGCAGGAACGGTATAACGGAAAATATTAGTGGTTTTGAAACCGTGACATTTTCAAATCGCGGTATACCTTGAAACCGGTAATCGG
>NW_015639013.1:89459-90471 GCF_001515625.1 Sinocyclocheilus rhinocerous
CTGCACTCAACCTGAGGGATTCCTACACTTTCAGTCTTTGAGGAGACATGAAAAACAGCGCATACCGCAGGAACGGTATAACGGAAAATATTAGTGGTTTTGAAACCGTGACATTTTCAAATCGTGGTATACCTTGAAACCGGTAATCGGCCCATGCCTAACCTACTCAAGAGAATATGTGATTTTGGATACATCCAGCATGTTTTGAGTTCTTTGTTCAAACGTTTAACTTCCCAGCATCGCACAGTTGCTAGGGTGTTCTAAATGGTTGCTAGGTTATGGCTGTACAGTTTGATATTTAAAGACTATTTTCCAAAAGAATGTGAGATAATAAAATGTGAGATAATAATTAGGCCTGGTCGATAAAACGTTATCGATACTTATCGACGGTACACCTTCTTCGATAACGATAGCAAAAATGTTTGATATAGCGCACGATATAGGCACGTGCTATGAGTGACGCAGACAGCACACACAAACACGAACACATGCTGAAATGAGTGCTGTGCCTGCCTGTGATGAGGAGATTGTGAATAAAGACTATTAGTTGAATTTAAAATAAACCTTTGCATTTGAATGTTAGGTGTGCATCAGGGAGCGTCATCAGTGGCGCACGAGATGCGGTGAACTATGTGAATGGTGCTTCAGTTCTTTGGATTAAGCAATGCATAAATACATGATGCTGTTTTGTTCATAATTGTTTATGCAATTTACGAAATTATATTTTATTTTTATGAGTTAATTTAGACGTAATGCACGTTTTTTTAAAGAGTTACTTCCTTGCGTTGACAATTTAAATGCGCTGCGTTATTTTGCTCATTGCGCCCTCCTGTGGCCTCGCGAGACAAGACAAAAGTTTCCTTAAAGGGGTCATATGATGCGATTTCAAGTTTTCCTTTCTCTTTGGAGTGTTACAAGCTCTTGGTGCATAAAGAAGATCTGTAAAGTTGCAAAGACTAAAGTCTCAAATCCAAAGAGATATTCTTTATAAAAGTTAAGAGTCAACCACACC
>NW_015639013.1:90536-97749 GCF_001515625.1 Sinocyclocheilus rhinocerous
TGAGTGACGCAGACAGCACACACAAACACGAACACATGCTGAAATGAGTGCTGTGCCTGCCTGTGATGAGGAGATTGTGAATAAAGACTATTAGTTGAATTTAAAATAAACCTTTGCATTTGAATGTTAGGTGTGCATCAGGGAGCGTCTTCAGTGGCGCGTGAGATGCGGTGATGATGTAAGTGACGTTTTTGTATTTTAACGTTTTGTTAGTCTAGCCCACGAGACACGCCGCTGCTGCGTTATTCATTCAAAATATTAGAGAAATATAGAAGCTCAATGCGGAGAAGATCTTGAATGGGTTAAAACCGAAACCAAGCCATTCACACAGATGCATATTCAGCGCATTTTTAGTCGGACAAATATGACTACTGCACTCGCGTCTCACACAAGAGATGTACAGAAAGCCATGCGATGTTAAAACAGTTTAAACGTTTAGAAAACACGTCACGAATTTGTGGAGGTTTGTTCCTTTTCACTGCGTCTCATATGTTTTTAAATGCAAACTATGTGAATGGTGCTTCAGTTCTTTGGATTAAGCAATGCATAAATACATGATGCTGTTTTGTTCATAATTGTTTATGCAATTTACGATTGTGCAACGCATTTTATGGACGACAGTTTTTTGAACCTAGAAGAGTACAAGGCTGGCTGTGCACAAAGGCTATTTCTAAAAAAAAAAAGGGTCAATTCCGACTTTGCTATGACAATTTGGCGCTTCTGAATCAGCGACTGTAAGTATGTTTTGTTATTAGTTTAAGTCTTTGCTATTGACTGTTCAGATGTGGAGTTTTGCACAGCGTAGAGTAACGTGTCGTGTGTGTGTGTGTGTGTGTGTGTGTGAGAGGGGAACAGGGTCACATCACAGGAGAGTGAACTGCCTGTCAGAAATCATAGCACGTCAGCTACAGTATTTGAAAAATAATGTGTTTTTTGAACATTAAAGCATTTCAACATATTCTGTTACACCAAATACACAAAATAATGATCTTTAAAATAGCATCATATGACCCCTTTAAGACCTATTTAATCTGCATATAAAACATTAGAAATTAGATATTTAATTTTTATTTTGTGTTTGATTGTTAAAACAAAAATATTTGTGTTTGTCTCAAATTGGGTTAATTCAAAAATACAGTGGTTAAATTTAAAAAAACATTATATTGCTCTGTTTTAAAAAAAGGTTATAAAAAATGCCAATAATTATTGATACCCAACGATATGAAACATTATATCATTGATACATTTTTTAGCTATATCGCCCAGCCCTAATAATAATAGTGATGTTGTGTTTCGCTAACACGACTGAAATGTTTCACATGCTTCTCATTTTGCCTACTGTCTTTTTAGGTCACTAAACAGATAGTAACAACAGGCATCAGTCACCCAACACTGAAGGAAACCTGAGCCAGTACTGGGTTTGTCTCAGTACTGTTCTCAGTAAAAGGAATGGCATACTATAACCTACTTTATGGGGGGAAAAGGACAACTATGTGAAACTGCCAAGAACACTACATACCGACAGAAGACTCTAGTTAGTTTATAAGTTTTTTATAGATTTTTTCCTACATTTTCATTTAAAATGGTTTGATTAACTATATTCAAAACCATTATAAAATAGTTTAAATATGCACACCTGACTTCAGTCTATTTTAATGTGCTATGCTGTTAGGCAATTATAAACAGCCAACAGTTAGACTTATGTACCTTATTATTTTGTTGCAATCGGTTTCATGTTGTTTAAGAACACCTCTTATCTATGGTAAAGGTGCTGTAACGTATGTGCCCTTTATTTTTATGCTTTATTTTGTAATTGTTACCATTTGTTGATATGTTTTGGTGATTGTATGTGTGTAAATATCCTCTTCAGTAGCACTGCTACAATATTAATGACAACTAGACAAAAAAAATTGATGACGAACTTTGATGTTGGCTGGACAAAGTGAAGTGGCGTGTGACCCAAGTATGGTGACCCATACTCAGAATTTGTGCTCTGCATTTAAAGGGGTCGTATGATGTTGCTAAAAAGAACATTATTTTGTGTATTTGGTATAATGAAATGTGTTTATGCTGTTTAAGGTTCAAAAAACAAATTTTCCACATACTGTACATTATTGTTTCTCCTCTATGCCCCGCCTTTCTGAAAGCGCCCGGGGAGCAGTTGGGGGTTCGGTGCCTTGCTCAACGGTCTAACCTCAGTCATGGTATTGACTGAGGTGGAAGAGAGGATATTGAGGGTGGAAGAGAGCGCTGGTTATTCACTCCCCCCCCACCGACAATTCCTGCCGGACCTGAGACTCGAACCCGCAACCTCCGACTCTCTAACCATTAGGCCACGACTGCCCCAGACAAAGACTTGTCTGAAATCTAAAATTAACTTTAAAAAGCTTGAAGTTTGAAGGTTTTACTCACAAGTCAGAGAATGTCAATAAAAATATTGATATCATGTTTTAACTAGGCATGGGCCAATTACCTTTTTCAAGGTATACTGCGATTTGAAAATTTTACGGTTTCAAAACTGCTAAAATGTTCTGACTAATATATATATATATATATAATATACAAAATCAAAACACTCAGACATTTAAAAATAACACATTTTAGAGCTGTAATCACAATACTGTGAAACCATGATTTTTTTTGTAAAATCTTATACTGGCCCATGCCTAGTTTTAACACCTCGCTAACATGATTTAACATGATGTTAACATGGTTTACCACGTTGCTAGCATGTTTTAACACATTGCTAACACGATTTAACATATTGCTAGTATGTTCTAGCATGATATAACATGTTGCTAGCATTTTTAGCATGTTGAAAGCATGATTCAACATGTTGATAGCCTGATTTAACAAATTGCTAGCATGATTTAGCATGTTGCTAAAATGTTTGAGCAGGTTGCAAGTAGACTTGTGCCGGTATTCGGTAATGCGATATATCACGGTAATGAAATATGGCATGTCTCAAAACTAAAATGCAGGCCCTGTGTTAAGCATTAGCTCAGCAATGTGCAATACATCCTGTTCTCTGTAGGTAAGCATCTATTCCACCTGAAGAAAGAACATCCCTACAGTCTCTCGCTCACTTCCGGCTGCTCCCATTAGACGACATCACAGCAGATTACCTGCATATTTATTTGCTATGTTTTATGCATGATGCCCCTTCTAATGCAACCCACACTGAGAGTGCACTGAGAGTAACTCATGCAAGGACATCCGTACGATAGGCCTACATATATTCACAACCTCTAGATAGCTGCTTAACAGAGAGGTAACACAAAGGCACTGTGTTGCTTAGAAACATTTGTCAATGCAGGGCGGCTCAACTCACGTGAGAGCTTACAGCAAACTGACACAAAACACACAGAGCTGTGATGTAAACAGACAGAGCTATGTGGCATATTTGACTCGTCAGTGAGAAAAGAACATTGATTTTTTTTTCTTTGTGTCAGATCATTTCTGATGTTTTGTGCATTTAAATTAGTAGTTTTATATTTATATTTAAATTATATTTAAATGTATAAATATAAATTTAATTAATATTTAAATATTTATATTTAAATTAATAGTTTTTACTATTTAAAAAAAAAAGGTCTGTTAACGCTCTCACACTCGTGTTGTTCAAAACCTGTATGACTTTCTTTCATTTACTGAACACACTAGACAGAATGACAGCCTTTGTCACCATTCACTCTCATTGTACTAACAAAAGTGAAAGTGGATGAAAGTGGATGGTAACTGAGGCTGTCAGTCTTTAACATTCTCCCTAACATCTATTTCATTGAAGAAGGGAAGTTATACATGTTGGAAAGGTGATTAAATAATGACAAGAAGAGGTTTATCACAAAACTACCATCTAACTATCAGCTCTTAAATTTATTTTTTCTGCATACATATATCAAGTAATTTAGTACTGACTGCGTTCCTCACCATTTTCAACCTGCAACAACACTATGTGTGGAGTACAAATCACAATAAAGGGAAGAAGAACCTGCCAAACCAGGTTCTTGGGTCTGCATAACTTAAGGAAAAGTTGCAGCCTTCCAACATCACATGATTTATTTTTATTTTTTCTATAATTAACCAAATGTACACTGCCTTGTCATACACAAATTCCACCCATCTCCTGGTAACAACAACTTAATAGTTAATGTGAAAATTATAAATAGTTGTTATTCAGAGACCAACATGAAATACTCAAGTCAAATATCAAAACAAAATTGATGGACTTACCTCAGTAAACATGGTTATATGTATGTATGTATGTATGTATGTATTTATTTATTTCTCTTAATTACTTGGATATACAATTACTTCCAGGGCAAAAATATATTATTCAGTTCATTTGTATCATTATTTGGTGGAACTGTTCAAAATGTTTTTGACTTGCTGTTAAAATGCTGTTACTTACTATAGACTAGTATTTAACTATTCAGTAAATAGATAAATACACACTGAACATGATGAAGATAAAAACAGTAAATAAATAAAAAGACAATGGAACAGGAAGAACCTGTCATGCCACATACAAAAGACCTCGAAGCCAGGAAGAAAAAGAAAAAAAAACATTTGGCAAGCAAGGTTGCCACTTGAGTGATACAGACCAGACATAGGCTAGTTACTGACATCTGTGACCATAAAAGTTTCATATCAAAGCCTGAATGCCTGAAGGGTCTGAAAAGAAGATATATTCTATTCATTCTGAATATGCAATAAAAATAGATAAATAAATAAAACATGATCCATAATATTTTTTTTTCTTGTTTATTCAGTTGGGTCTTATTTGATTATTAAGGGATTCTTGATTAATACTCTTGACTGGCTTGAGATTCTGAATATAATTCATTAATACATTTCTATGCCTTTTTTTAATAGAAAGATAAACATAAGTCTGCGCATTTCGACTTTTTAATCAAGATTAAAAATGTATGCATGTTATTACCATTTATTATTATACTCATTTAGGGGGTACTATTATTATCGATAACATTGTACAATTTTGTATGTTTTTTTTTTTTTTTCTTCATTGCAAAGTTGGTTTTGGTTGATTTAATTTGGCAAAGAATAGACAAAGATGTTATGGTGGTTTACTAAGTGGATGGTGTTTTGTAACCTAATATCTCTAAATGAACTGCAAAGAACAATCTATGACATAAATCAAATAGTCACGACAAACAAACGCCCATTGCGTTTTTCTTTTTCTATAGTTTACATCGCACCATTTATTTTTACTTTTACAATGGCATATGAACATCACAAATGTATGCCTGTCAGATAGTGCTGGAAGCAGTCTAAAATTAACAATAATTATTGCAGACAGAAAACATATGTTAATATTACGCGTTGAACACTGGCGTTCTTATCTTGTAGGTAACGTAGTTGTACGGACAGGTTCGGCGAGTTCCCGGATGACGTTATGTCAAATGTAAACTGGTCTTGCCAGTTGTTTGAAAACCAAATGTTTCGTTTTGGCAATAAGTTTACTCACGTTACTTATTAAGTAAGAATCGTTAAATAAACGAATTCTGTCTTGCGTCAATGCCTGTAAGTTACGTTTTAAAGACCGACATTTCTGGAAATAGCTATTACTGCAATAGTGTAGCTTAATGCCTACGCAAGCTGCATAGTGCATCCACAATAATGTATTCTGCGTGTGTACAACATATTACGTCGTCAAATGTAGTCAGTGCTAGCAGAGTATCATGGAACGCTAATCATTAGCATCGCAACACAACAGATCCAACTATTCAGGATACCATACCTGCTGTTTTTCGAAATGCTCCCTCTCGGCTCCTAAAATCGTTTCCGTCCTTTTGCTTTTAACCCGCGAAGGCACCTGTCGTATTGAATTCATCCTTTATATGGTCGCGATTTTTATGGGTAACAAATAGTTGCGTATCGAAAGCGTGTTACGCTTCAAGTGTCCGTCGTTTAACAATCCAGTGTGGCTGTGTGAGGTTTATTTTCTGGTGTGTTATCAGGAACACCGCGACGCTAAGTAGGACATGGAGAAAAACCTGTTCTGGCTTCGTGGCTTCTTGCCGGTTTCAGTCGTACTACAGCATTTCTGTGGGAGGAGTAATAATGCGCGTTTTAATACCCCTGACATTCACGTTAGGATAAAAGAGTTCCCAGATGATGAATCGTCACAGAGGTGACACCTTTACGTCATACCATAAAATGACTGAAACTTAACAAATTCAGTTTTTTTTTTCTTTACATGTAAGGTATTTTGTCTTCCTTGAAGATATTCAGCAAGTCTGATTGAGTTACCAAAAAGTCAGTATTAATAAGAAAAATAATTAATAAAATATTTAATAAGATTGTCTTATCAGAGTGATAATATATTGGTGCAAAGATGAGTACACACCCTCTAGAAAGTAAAAAAGAAAAGAAAAAAACTACAAATAAATAAAGACAATTTAAATACATTTTCGATCAAATCAAGTCACCTTTATTTATATAGCGCTTTTAACAATACAGATTGTGTCAAAGCAACTGTACAGCATTAATTAGGAAAATCGTGTGTCAATAATGCAAAGTGACAATAGTAAACACTCAATTTTCAGTTAAAGGCAGTTGTCTCATTGAGAACTGGGACGCCTGGGTACTCTGAACTCAGACACTTTTAATATTGATGAATAGCATGAAGTGCTATTGGAGCATTATAACATTTAACCAGAGCTAACGTCGTAGTCACGAGGATTGAGAGACGCCAAAGGAAGTAATGTGACTTGCAAATGTTTAACAGATATAAATGCAACCTTTTTTTAGATATATTATGTTGGGTTATGTCACCTTTGTTATACTATGACTGTATACGTTTGTTCAGTATAGTCTCGGTGTTAAATAAAACAGTACAGACTAAATATAACCTGCAACCCAACAGAACAATAAACGTTAGTTAGGCCTAGCTCAGAAATATCAGCTCAAGAGCAAGTGTGTTTCACCATTGCATTTAAGCTTCTTTGTCAAGTCAAGTCACCTTTATTTATATAGCGCTTTTAACAATACAGATTGTGTCAAAGCAACTGTACAGCATTAATTAGGAAAATCGTGTGTCAATAATGCAAAGTGACTATACTATACTGTTTACAATAGTAAACACTCATTTTTCAGTTAAAGGCGGTTCATCATTGAATTCAGTGATGTCATCATCCAGCTCAGTTCGGTTTAAATTGTATCGTTGCAATCCTTTGCAATCAAGTCAATG
>NW_015639013.1:98113-99296 GCF_001515625.1 Sinocyclocheilus rhinocerous
AGCCTAAAAATCCTTTAACGGATCTGAATATTAGAAATGTGTTAGTGTGTTATGTGTAAGCCAGGTTAAAGAGATGGGTCTTTAATCTAGATTTAAACTGACAGAGTGTGTCTGCCTCCCGAACAATGTTAGGTAGGTTATACCAGAGTTTGGGCGCTAAATAGGAAAAGGACCTTCCGCCCGCAGTTGATTTTGATATTCTAGGTATTATCAAATTGCCAGAGTCTTGAGAACGCAGCGGACGTGGAGGACTATAATGCAATAAGAGCTCGTTCAAATACTGAGGCACTAAACCATTCAGCGTTTTATTTCATCCAGTTTTTAATATCGACTATGCATTCCGCTAGTATCAACAGGTGAATATGGTGAACCAAAGCATTTAAATAGGACTAATTTTCTGACATTTATTCTCAGACTTATGTTGACAACAATGGAACCACTTCGGAGAAAACTGTCTGGAGATGTTTTTCTTCTCAAAATAGGAGAATGGTACAAGAGGATTACCAAATAATTGCTGTAGTTGAGAACGTAATAGAAAAAGTAATGTAGAAATTTTAAATAAATAAATACATACATAACTAAATTGACTTGTAAAGGTCCTTGAAATAACCAGGCCTTCAATTTAAGCTTTAATTTCATGATAAGTGATTTTTCCTAAGAAAAGAACAGGAAAATGCCAAGCTAGTGTCTCAGTGCTGACAATAAGAAGAGTGACTGTTTCATCTCACATAGTAAGACGCAAACTGCAGTAGTAAAATGCTTGGTTATTGTCCATGTTGAAACCACCTATTGTTGCCAAAGCACAAGAAATACAAGACTTCTGGGATTCCATACTCTGGTCTCGTGAGACAAAGTTAATCATTTTGAATCGAACAGCATCCAAAAGGTATGATGTGTCTCAAAGGGGAGCTGTATAGTATGATGTGCCTGGTTTGTTAGGCAAGGCAAGGCAAGTTTATTTATATAGCACATTTCATACACAATGGTAATTCAAAGTGCTTTACATGAAAGAAAAGAAAATAATAATAAAAAAAATAATCACAACAATAAAACAAGGAATTTAAAAACTTTGAAAATTATTTAAAAATTTATTTGGTTATCAGTTGTTTTTGGTTCACCTACATCAGATGGAGGGTTTGGGCCCTGGCGTTGTGGCAGCGGCCGGAGAGCTCTCACAGGAGGA
>NW_015639013.1:100514-111040 GCF_001515625.1 Sinocyclocheilus rhinocerous
CTCACCCGCATTCATTAATGCTTCAAATCTGTTCTCAAGATGTATAGGGGGTGGTAGAACACCAGTATTCACAAGCCTCGTCATAGCCGAATCTGGGTTAGAGGATGCTACGGCAGCAATACGAGAAACTCGTGACAATCTGAGCAAAGCGCAGAGCAGTAAGCAAGAACGAAGAGCAAAGCCGGAAGCTAAAAAAAAAAACTTTACTTGTTAGTAAAGTTTGAAGATTGTTAGTAAAGTTCTTATATGATGACCTTTGATTTGGCCTTCCGGAATACGAAGAAAAAAAACATGCTACTGAAGCATATCACAATTTCTAATTCAACATTTAGTTTTAACTTATTTTTTTAATGTAGAGAATATAAGCAGGGTGCGAATTACACAATGGCCCTTCATACTATATATGTGTATATCTACATTGCGAAAGTATTCATACCCCTTGATTTTTTTCACATTTTAAGTTTCTGCATTATGTTAAACTTTAATTTGTTTTTCTCCACATCAATCTACACTTCATACACCACAATGACAAAGCAAAAAACAGGTTTGTAAATGTATTAAAAAAACATATCTGGGACACTTGAAATTTAGCTCAGGAGCATTCATATCGCTTGTAGATGTTACTACTCTTCAAGTGTAGTTAACCTGTGGCAAATTAATTTGAATGGGTATGATTTGGAAAGGCACACACCTCTCAATAAAAGGTCTAACAGCTGAAAATGCATTACAGAGCAAAAACCAAGCCATGAGGTCAAAAGAACTGCCTGTAGAGCTCAGAGACAGGACCGTATCAAGCCACAGATCTGGGGAAGAGTTAAAAAAAAATCTCTGCACTGAAGGTTCGCAGAAGCATGTAGCCTCCATTATTCTTAATGGAAGGAGTTTGGAACAACCAGGACTCTTCCTACTGGCCTCCTGGCCAAACTGAGCAATCGATGAAGAAGAACCTTAGTTAGAGTGGTGACCAAGAAGCTGATGGTCACTCTAGTTGAGCTCCATGACCATATATGGAAATGGGAGAAAATTACAGAAGGACAAACATCACTGCAACACTCCACCGATCTAGACTTTATGGCAGTGTGGGCAGACTCAATCCTATCCTCAGTAAAGACACATCAAAACCCACTTGGAAGCACCCAGAGGACTCTCAGACTGTGAGAAACAAGATTCTCTGGTCCGATGAACCTCAATTTCAAGCATCATGTATGGCGAAAAGCAGGCACTGCTTATCACCTGCACAGAACCATCCCAATAGTAAAGTGTAGTGGTAGCAGCCTCGTGCTATGGGGGTGTTTTTTCAGCGGCAGAGACTGGGGGACTTGTCAAAGTAAAAGGAAAGCTCAACACACCAAAAATAAAGAGATAGCCTTACTGAAAACCTAGTCCAGAGCATTCAAAACCTTGGACTGGGCAGAAGGTTCACCTTCCAACAGGACAATGACCCTAAGCAAAGAGCTGAGACAATGCAAGAATGGCTTATGGACAACTGTGTGAATGTCCTTGAGTAGCCCAGCCATATGGGCTTGAACCCAATCAAACATTTCTGGAGAAACCTAAAAATGTCTTTTAGCCCCCATCCAACCTGACAGAGTTTGAGAGCTGAAGAGGTGAGGTGAAGAATGGCAGATAATTGACAAATGCAGATGTTGACTTGAGGCTGTAAAGGAGCTTCAACTAAGTACTACGTTAAGGGTATGAATACTTATGCAATGTACTTATTTAATTTATATATATATATATATATATATACACACACATTTATATATATATACATATATCACATATCTGTTGGATGCTTGGAGAAATCATCTGTTTCTTTGCTTTGCTGAACCTGCTACAAACTTTATTTATCTCTTCAATATCAACCAAGGGTGATCTTTCTTGAATTTGTTTTTAAGCATCTCATGCCATGACTCCTTAAATGGACGAATAACACTATTAATTAATGCTAAAAGATGTATCACCTTAAGTTAACAATATCAAGGAAGTAGTTTTTGAAATGGAAAAACTCTTTGTCATGTTCTTACATATCCTCTTACAGTCCAAGAACTGTTTCGTAACAAGGGCTGAATACGCATTGTTGTATGGTTCACTTGTTGGATACCTGAAAAAAAGGAGAGAGAGAGCGAGAGAGAGAGATTGTCCTCCAACTTGCTCTAAAACAGGAGAGTCAAACTCTCCCTCAGCCCTCTAGGAGCTGAATTCGACACCTCTGCTCTCAAATTATGCTCTTACATTTTAACAATGACCATGTGTATATGCACAACTGATCAGTTATTTTTTAGTTCCATTTGCTCCATCCTTCTGAAGAAAAAAAAAACTCTGCTCTCCTAATCAATTCTTTTTTTTGTATTGCCATTGGAAATGTTGGTAGCTGATAATTTGCTGGCCACCCTGTTTGTGCAATGTTCTGTGTTGGCCTACATGGAATAGCAAGTGATGTCCTACAGAAAAAAAAATCAGAAAAATGGTATGTTTGCAGTGGCGGTTGGGTGGCCAGTCAGTGGCCACTTGTGCTTTTAGGGGGCAGACTTTTAAAATTAATCTTAACCTACTTTCAGTATTATTCATTCAGTCATTTTTCACGATGTCATGTATCACTGCAATCTTTAGAAGTAAGCTATAACAATTTAAAGTCAAATGAATGTTTCATCATGCTTCATTTATCTGACAAATAATTTTGTATTGTAGTGTCAGGGACGTCATGCACTCATTATTTTTGTGGGGGCACGAGTGAAGGGTGGGGGAGGCCTCGTCATGCTTGTCATGTGACAAATAGCAGAAAATGATAGCACTGTATAACTGATAAGCTTATGTTTTATTTATTTATTTATTTTTTCCTTTTTATTCGAAATATTCCCAAACGTGTTAACTATATCATGATTCATGAAATATCTTGATTCTCAAATATGTGTAAGTAAATGTATTTTGCACCTCAATAGATTATGTTAGTTGATTTTTAATGGGCGATGGGCAAAGTAGCATAATAGTAAAAAACGTCTTTTTACTTAAGTACCAGATATGGGTGTCATGCCGTCAACAAGTCAGTCGTTTTTTGGATGATGTTAAACAAGTGCAATTTAACCACAAGGAACAAAAAATTTTCCTACTTACACTTGAAGTGCTTTCGCCGCTTTCCATTTCCATTTTCGAGTCTGATGAGTCGTCAATCCCATGGGCTCATGGGATAGTAAAGTGTCCATCGTATGCACACTTCAGAATTCGGGCAGGAGTAGTAGGTCATCCGGGTACTTTTTACCTACTGTTTTTCGAATACTATGAATTCAGACAAACTACTTGCCTCGCATACTGTTTTTCGCATACTATATAGTAGGGACGTATGCGATTTTGGATGCAGCCTAAGACTAAATTAAAAATGGCATTAACAATACATCCAAATAACACCACTCCTACAGTAAAGCATGGAGGTGGGGATATCCTGTTATGGGGTGTTTCTCTGCAGCAGGGACTGGAGTACTTGTCAGGATAGAAGGAAAAATGGATGGGGCAAAATACCGTCAAATTCTTGAAGAAAGTCTGCTGCCCGCTGCCAGAAAGTTGTCAATGGAAAGAAGGTTTACTTTCCAACATGACAATGACCCAAAGCACACAGCAGAACTGAGCACACAGTGGTTGAAGGAGAAAAAGGTGAATGTCCTTACATGGCCTAGTCAGAGCCCGGACTTAAGCCCCATTGAAAATCTGTGGAATGACTTGAAGACTGCAGTCCACTAACGGCCACCATCAAATGTAACTGAACTTGAGCAGTTCTGCAAAGAAGAGTGGGCAAATATTGCAAAGAGACATATCCCAGCAGACTAAAGGCTGTAATTAAAACAAAATGTGGTTCAACAAAATACTGGTGATCCTTTTTCCAACTTAGTGATTCTGTTTTTTTATTTTGTATTTTTTTTCTGACATGTTGGCGTTATGTCTTTCACTCGGATGTTATAAGATGCACTGAGTAAATACAGCTGGATAAAACAAAAACTGTGTCAGTCTTCATTTTAGGCTGCAAAGCAAAAAAAAAAAAGTTATTATTTTAATGGGGGGTAATTATTTTAGAAGAGAGCATATGGGAAAATATGAAAGGGAAAATTATACAGACAATGCCCACATGTTCTTCGGTCATCTAAGCTTACCTGCAACCCTCTCAAAAGCAACAAAGTAAGCGTCGATCTCAGACTCACAAAAAGGTGGTACGAGTTTGATATAATTACAAACATCAAATTCAAGGTTTTCTTGACCAACAGGGGAAACAGGCGTGGCAGTGGAAACAGAAGGAGGCCTGGAGCATGGGACAGGAACAGGTTTCCTGCTCATCTCCTCAGCTTGCAAATCTAGACGGTGCAGTTTAATATCACGGTCTGCTTCCACCTCCACAACAACAAAAATTGAAAAGAGAATCTTTGATTACCTGTTTGGTTACCTTTCTTGGTACCTCTAAATCAGTGTTTCTCAACCCTGGTCCTGGGCACCCCCCAACACTGCACATTTTGTATGTCTCCCTTATCTGACACACCCATTTCAGGTCCTGGAGTTTCTTTTAATGAGCTAATGAGTTGAATAAGGTGTTTGATTAGGAAGACACACAAAATGTGCAGTGCTGGGGGGCGCCCAGGACCAGGGTTGAGAAACACTGCTCTAAATTAAAGAAATCTGCTATCAAAAACAGATAATTTTTCATACACTTGTGGAAAACCTCTGTGGTGGGAAAAAGGGTAAATGCCACCAATTCAAACTCCATTTCTTTCTCCATTCCTTCCTCCCACCACAAAAAGCGAAAAAAGCAAAAATAGGCACTTAGACCAGGGGTGGCGTACGTCAGTCCTGGAGAGCCGCAGCCCTGCAGAGTTTTGCTTCAACCCTAATCAAGCACACCTGAACAAGCTAATCAAGGTCTGAAGGGTTACTAGAAAGCTACAGGCAGGTGAGTTTTAATTAGGGTTGGAGCTGAACTCTGCAGGGATGCGGCTCTCCAGGACCGGAGTTCGCCACCGCTGACTTAGACAGAAAAGAGAAAAATGGCACACACTACAACAATTACATTTGAGAAGAAAAAAAAAAAGTATGGGATGAGCCCCCACTTGTTACAATCCCCCTTTTTAGTCTAGGTCAGGGGTAGGCAAGTTCGGTCCTAGAGAGCCGCAGTCCTGCAGAGTTCAGCTCCAACCCTGAAAAAAAAAACTCACCTGCCTATAGGTCTCGGTCCACTTCCAAACGAACTCTGGTGCGGTTCGAAAGAAATATGAACACAACACGGACCAAATACTTCTAAACGAACCAAAAACAGGAAGTAATGACAAGATGTGAGTCGCGACGCTATGCGACATGATTTGACGACGCGGAAAGAGCGGTGTATCCAAAATAAATTGAGCAGAGGGCAAAAGTGGAGCAATGAGCATGTAAAGTGCCTTTTATGAGCTCTTCGTGTGTTCGCAAGTGGTGAAAATAAAATCATAAGTACACGCAGCAATGTGCGTGCTTAGTCCAGCAGACGGCATTACGTGTGTTCGACTTAAATCGGCACTGAGCAGACCTATCGGTGAATGGGTACTTTGATGTCATACTCCGATCGGTCTGCACAGCACCGCTTTAAGTCGAACACAGCTTTTGTTTGGGGTGTTCGGTGAGTTCCGTCACGAAATATACGTCATTCAACTGGACCAATCAGGTTGTGAACGTATCACTATGCCTTTAGATTCGGTATCTTTATGTTCACTGTCAAAAAATGCCAGTGTGAACGCTAAACGGACCAGAACCAAATGTATCGTTTTCTTTTTTTGGTCTGGACCAAGAGAACCGAACTACAAGTGTGAATGCACCCTTATATACTGCTCCACTCACACCCCTTAACGAGCTGGAACACAAATCAGGTGGCACTCCCAAACCTGTGAAGTGGATAGTGGGAGGAGCAACAGAGAGACACAAAGAGAATACACAGGGACACCAACAGCAGAAAAATTAATATACGTCCGTATGGACGTAACACACTGGCCTTTAGGGTGGCTGATCTTTAAATAGCTCACTCTTTGCGGCAGCCCTCGCTTACGGCCATACCACCCTGAGTGCATCCGATCTTGTCTAATCTCGGAAGCAAAGCAGGGTCGGGTCTGGTAAGTACTTTGATGGGAAACCACCTGAGAATACCAGGTGCTGTAAGCTTTTGGGTTTTCTTCACTACTCATCCAACATACTCATCAAATACACTGGTCTTTAGGGTGGCGGATCTTTAAATTTCCCACTCCTTGTGGCAGCCCTCGCTTATGGCCATACCACCCTGAGTGCGCCCGATTTTGTCTGATCCCAGAAGCTAAGCAGATTCTTGCCTGGTTAGTACTTGGATGGGAGACTGGCTGTGCCTGGGAATACCAGGTGCTGTAAGCTTTTGGGTTTTCTTCACAACTTATCTAATTCACTGGCCTTTAGGGTTGCTGATCTATAAATAGTCCATTCTTTGTGGCAGCCCTCACTTACAGCCATACCACCCTGAGGGTGCCCGATCTCGTTTGATCTTGGAAGTTAAGCAGGGTCAGGCCTGGTTAGTACTTGGATGGGAGACCGCCTGGGAATTTTGTGCAGGACTCTGTGGATATGATCAAAATACTACAGTCCGTTAAATTGCCTCACAATAATGTATTACTTGTGACACTAGATGTGGAATCGTTATATACTAATATTCCACATGATGGTGGTATACAAGCTATCAATTTCTTTTTACATGACTGTTTTATTAAAGGGGTCATATGATGCTGCTAAAAATAACATTATTTTGTGTATTTGGTGTAATGAAATGTGTTTATGTCCTAGTATTGATTGTTTGAATCAATTGACAAAATTGGTATTGACTAAAAACTTTTTCATGTATAAAAATAATTATTTTTTACAGATCAAGGGAACTGCAATGGGGAGCACAATGGCCCCTAATTATGCAAATTTGTATGTTGGTCATTTTGAGCATGAGTGTGTATTTAATCCTATGATAAATTCTTTTTACCTCACAAATTTTTGTGGCGTCGATATATTGACGATATTTTTCTTATTTGGTGTGGCTTGGAGAATGAATTACTTGACTTCCAACAATTTTTAAACTGTAATAGTGAACATCTTAAATTCACTGTTGACTACAGTGCTTGCCAAGTTAGTTTTCTTGACTTACTCATAATAAAAGATAATAATAACTTGGTGACAGATTTGTATAGAAAGCCTATGGATAAAAATACATTCTTACATGGTCAGAGTTTTCATCCTACTCATTTAAAGAAAAGTCTTCTGATTAGTCAGTTCAAGAGGATTCACAGGATTTGCACGTATAATGAAATGTGTATGAAAAACAATGCAAGGATTTATGTCAGAAGTTTTATGAGAGAGGTTACTCAAAGAATTGGATTAGAGAAGCTGCGGCACGTTTCAAAAATATCGATCAGAAAGAATGCCTTTCTCGCACACATTTGAAATCGACCAACAATAGGCTGTCTTGTATTATCCAAAGTAATGAGATTGCACATATAGTACGTAAACACTGGCATATTCTAAGTTCGGATCCTGTTATGAGCCATTGTTACTTCACGAATTGTGTATAAACAAGCCCCCAATATACGGCAAATGGTGGTGTGAGAGCTGACCAAGGGTTGGAAGGCTTAAGTAATCCCTTTTCAGTCCCTGATGGCAATTATAGATGCAGACAATGTGCCTAATGTAGTTTTACAACTAAATGTCATACATTTAGCTGTCCTCACTCAGGGAAACAGTTAAAAATTAAGGGAATTAGTAAAAGACCATGTTTTTGTAGTGTTGCTGTCCCGTGTTTCATCGTTCCGCAAACATCGTTGTTTGCGGAACGATGCATATTAAAAGCACACGTCCAGTTTTGTGTGAGTGAAGAAAATTCGCTTGGGAGTGGAGAGATTCGTCCTCGCACACATGGATCGCGTAACATTATGCGCTCTCGACATTGTCATTAAGATCACACTATAGAAACCGCCTAAAATTAGAAATTTACTAAAAACAAGCCTATGGCAAGACATCTGGTAGGGGGGGGCACCTGGGGTGGCCAGCCAAATTTCAGGGGGGGCCGGTGCCACCCCTGGCCACCACGTAGACATGCCCCTGACTGTGACAGCTACTGTTGATGAGCGGCAGTAACATTTGTAAGTGGACTTTTTATATTCAGCTGCATAAAACTAAACATGGTTTAAAACCTGTTTAAATATGTTCACCATGGTCTATTTATGTACATAATAATGAATAATAGAATAAACTACATAAAATCACATTTTGGTAAGATATAAGTCAACATTTAACCGCTTTATATATATATTTTTTTTTCATATTACAATATTCAAGTAAGTCGAAACTCAATACTTACATTTAAAGTGTAATTCGGTAATTAAAAGTAAAAAACTAACAGTTCAGGCTCCATTTATTTTCCTTTTCATTAACAAATAACATCCATGGCAACTCTCGTCTCGCACCATTGCTACGCAACAGGGGCGGCAATCGGGAACACCTGGTGGCGCAATTAGGAAATCCTGCGAAGACTAGACTGCGGAGCGTCTTTCGAAGGTTGCGTCGGCCACATCCTTCGAAGGACGCAGCCTTTGAATTGGGGCTCAGCTATCGTCTCAGCAAGAGGAGTTGAGGTCAACCCAGCGAAGACCCAGGCCGTCACCCGGTATCCACCTCCCTAAGGGCCTCCAACGTTTCCTGGTGCTGGTGGGGTGGTACCACAAATGTATACCCCATTTTGCGGATATCACTGCTCCCTTAAACCACCTGAAAAAGAAGGGAGTAAAATGGGAATGGATGCCCGAGTGCCAGGCCAGCTTTGATGTCATCAAACAGGCATTGCAAAACCCACCTGTGTTGATGCAACCTAACCTCAATCAATCTTTACAGGTTCACACAGAGGCCAGTAATGTTGGATTGGGAGCTATTCTAACCCAGCAAACACCTGAGGGCGAAAAGGTGATAGCGTATGCCTCAAGAACATTACGAGGATCAGAGTTGAACTATGCAACCTCTGAAAAAGAGTGTCTGGCAGTGGTTTGGGTGGTAGAGAAATAGAAACATTACCTTGAGGGAAGTACATTCGATGTCTACACTGACCATGTTGGGCTGAAAAGTTGGGCCTTCAATAGCCCTAAAACTTCCTCTCGCCTGACCCGCTGGACCTCGCTGGCTGCAGCAATTCCACTTCCAGGTTCGAAGGGTTGCCTCAACCTAGTTCCAGATGCCTTGTCTCGAGCCTGTGACTCTTTGAAGGAAGAGCATGCACACTGCTTGGCTATAACATCAAAAAGTTAATCTGACATCCTGAACACATTAGATGAAATATCTCAAGCCCAAAAGAATGACACTACCATATCTGATCTGCAGGCAGAGCAAAAAACTAGGAAAGTACAAAGCCAACACATTTCCTTCGAGGACCACCAGGGGGAGTTGTATCACTGAGTACCTGTAAGGAATAATGGTGACAAGTTTCAACTGGTCATTCCCCAGGCATTAATACCTGGTTTCCTCCATTACTTTCATGATAACCCTCTGGGAGGACATCTGGGCCGGTTAAAAACCCTGCTGAGGCTTTTGGAGGTTGCTTGGTGGCCAACTGTCCGTCGTGACGTCTGGCAATACGTCAGAACTGGGGAACACCTTGAGAGTGGATTTGATGGGCCCTTTCCCACTCAGTAAAAAACAAAATGCTTACCTCCTAGTTGTAGTGGATTACTACACAAAATGGGTAGAGATTTTCCCGCTCAGAGATGGCAAGACAAAGAAGATTGTCAGAATTCTCAAGGAAGAGATCTTTACCCGGTGGGGGGTACCAAAATACATCAAATCCGACCATGGTGCACAATTTACCTCCAACCTCCTGGCTGTGCTGTGCAAAACCTGGGAAAGTATCCAAAAACTCACAACCAGTTACCACCCACAAACAAACCTGACAGAAAGAATAAACCGGACATTAAAAACAATGATTGCGTCATATGTGGGTCAACATCATCAGTTATGGGACCAGTGGTTACCTGCATTTCGTTTTTCCTTCAACACCGCTTACCAGGAGACCACTGGCAAAACACCAGCCGAGTTGATGCTGGGCAGACAGCTTCACGGGCCATTAGAAAGATTGATCCACAGACCACCTGCTCCAGATCAACCCTCATATAATTTACTGGAGAGACAGCACATCATGGCAGAGGAGGTAAAATCCAGAATGAAAGTGCAACAAGCCAGACAAGCTAGATACTAGAACACATCAAGACTAACAATTTGCGCTAGTAAAGTAAATAAAGTCAATTTTGATTTCATGTGGACTTTAAATAGGGCTGTGTTTCCCAAAAGCATCAGAAGCATAAGTAGATCTTAAGAAACCATTGCCACATTATTACATTACATTACATAACATTGTTACTATATATAAAATTATTTCTGAAAAATGCATCACGGTTTCCACACAAATATGAAGCAGCAATAATAATAAATGTTTCTTGAGCAGCAAATGATATTAGAATGATTTCTGAAGGATC
>NW_015639013.1:111174-118023 GCF_001515625.1 Sinocyclocheilus rhinocerous
AAATGACAAACAACAAGCGCTGCTCTACACTGCTCAAAACTCGCGTTTGAATCGTCATTGGCAAATTCTTTAAATATAAAAACCATACTTACAGACTGTGAGTCAAAACAGCCGTCATTGTAGTCTACTCTCCCAGGATCAGGAAACGGTCCTCCATAAAATGTGCTGCACACATCTGAATATTTGGGTTGAAGTGTTCTGGAACAGTGTTGTAAATACAACTTAACTACTGATTTCTAGTCGTGTCCTCTTTTGGCAGGCCAAACAAAGTAGTTTCGCTTTTACAACGAAACACACGGCGGGCTAGAGTGAGCGGCTGCGGGCGGGCTTGCGGCAACCATATGTCACGACCCCGGGCTGGACTCCGCTTCGTCCACGGTGAAAGCCGATCCGGCGATCCACAGCGGAAAGTTGATGTATTTCCTCAGCGACCAGCACGGATCAGCTCCAGGCATGACGAAGCGGATATCGTCCTCTTTTGGAAGGCCAAACAAAGCAGTTTTTCTTTCACAACGAAACACACAGCGTCGACACGACATGGTGGCAGCGGCAACAACAATACTACAGCGAGAATAAAAGTTACGCCTTCTTTCTTTGCGTGAACATTTGGGCGGTGTTATGCAAATCTTCCCACACAGTGAACTTTTATAACTTTATAAAGAATATCTCTTTGGGTTTGAGACTTTAGTCTTTGCAACTTCAGGGATCTTATCTATGCACAATCAGCTTGTAACACTCCAAAGAGAAAAGAAAATTTGAAATTGCATCATATGACCCCATTAAACCCTCTGTAATCAAGTAATAAAAATGTGACTTTATATGTGTGACTATATATATAAAATCATGTTTAATGCGTAACCATTTAATCATGTTTTTCGACCCCCAAACAGAAGTAATGTGATTAGTGGGTTGCAACAGCAGGGAAAAAACCATTCTTAATGCAAATAATAACATGCATTGAAGCATAATTGTGCATATTTAGCATAACCAGAATATCTAAGTGAGGAGAAACTAGTTCTCATTTCTTTTGTTGTTGACACCACCCAATCAAACTCTCTATTTTGGCGCAAATTCATCCGTCATTTTTAAAATGGCTAAAACTAAAACAATATTTGGCCCAGTGTTTGTTGCATGTGTTATGCTGGTAAATCACACTTGTCATTTTCCCTATTCATGTTAATAATTGTGCATATTGTTGGGCCTGTGCAGTTAATGGGAATATTAATCAATTTGAGTGTTTTGATTTTAAGGACATTTTTGTTGCATGCATTGGGTAAAATCTGAATCAAAGCCAGTTGAAAACCACTGATGTAACTTTTGTTTTTGATATAATTTTGTTTACAGTCAGTTCTAAAAAATGTTTCAACCTGATGCTGCGACGTTAAGTGTGTTTTTGCGTTATTTAAAGGGCCAGAACGCGAGAGATAACGTGACGCGGTGCTAGAGCGAGGTCTCTGAGACTCATCATCAAAGACTTCAGCGGTGCTTTCTAATCGGTCGCGGGGAAAGTCGGTTGTGCCAGTGAGACAGGTGAGATGAACTGATAAGAAGAGCCTATTTCAGGCTGCTGAGGAGGAGGACGATGTGACTCCTATCAGATGACCGCTGGGATGCTGACATACGTGTTACTCTAGAATAAGGCACAACTGTGAGGTGATTAGGTAAAACTTTGAAAACTAACTGTAGGCTCTGATTTGTGAGGAAACAATTGCAAAATCATTTTCCCGACTTACACTGCAAGGCATTATTTTTTCCTCGAATAAAGACGTTTTCGTTACTAGCCAACACACATTTCTGGTATAAAAACTGGATATTTGAAGAAACAGTGTCCTTATGTAAAAAGAGAGAGAGAGCGACAGTCATTCAAATCTCATTAAATGTATGTCTCCATGAAAGGTTCTTTAAAACTCGCTTGGCTCAGATCCACAAACCTCAGAAGTGTCCATCAGCCAACATATGAACACCTAAGATCACGTCTCTCTCTCGCTGCCAATATAAGAATTCATACAGATATATATATATATATATATGAAAAAAAAATTATTGCCATTTAAAGGTAATATTATCCAGATTCTATGTGCATGCATTTTAGCATTAATTACAGCGTCTGCAATTAAATGAACAGCTAAATAATTGTAATTGATCGTACCTTGTATTGGCAGCATCTTACAAGATGCGAAATAGAGCTCTTATTGCTTTGCTCCCAAGTATTCGGGAAAAAACAGACATTTAATTATTTTATGTACTATTTTAGATATGACATCTTCAAGACTACTAGAAAGCTACAGGCAGGTGAGTTTTATCAGGGTTGGATCAAATCTCTGCAGGAAAGTGGCCTGGAAGGGCCAAGTTTGCCCATCACTGGTTTAGAGGTATCGGTATCGGCGATACTGGGCTTGAAAATATCGGATCGAAAATAAAATAAGAGGTATCGCTCATCCCTACGCGCGAGGAAACGGGAGCCTGCGAGCTCTCTTTAAACACTCGAGCGCGCATCACATCCCCTGTGCGCGCAATACAAGCCCTAACGAGCAGGGTCGGACTAGCCATCTGGACGTTCTGGAGAAGTTTAGAATGGTGTTCTGACGATTTGTGCTACCCACTCAGATTGTGCTACCTTCCATTAAAAAGATAAAAGATATAGATGGAAGGGTAAGTCAACTGTGTTGTTAGCTAACCTAATCGACCCTAGCTGTCCTTGTAGGTAGCCAGCATAGCTATATCACTGTGAGTACAGTAGACATCATAAATGTCATGAAATCTTACACATTTTATCCCAAATTTTGTGTTGGTTAGCACGTTTTATTGCAGTGAACCATTTTAGTCGTCTGACTATCGGGATCCTTAGGAATACGATAAAATGATTTCCCCTTTGCTTTATGGGACAATCGTGTATGTATTATATATATATATCTTATAGGATATATATATTTAGGAAAATGCGTATTTTTCAATTAAAGATAACTTATAGATTTAATATGAGCTGCTTTTGTTGCTTGAAACTTTTTTATTGGTCATTTTGTGTGTTTTACGAATAAGATAGGCTACAAGGTTAAGAAGCTTACTTAAATGTAAAATGTTTTTTCTCTATTTTGCAATAGTGAAAGACGGCTTCTCTTGTTGATCACGTGTGAAGATGGCTTCTTGTTTTGCTGCGCGAA
Organism: Sinocyclocheilus rhinocerous; assembly: GCF_001515625.1. Taxonomy (NCBI): domain Eukaryota; kingdom Metazoa; phylum Chordata; class Actinopteri; order Cypriniformes; family Cyprinidae; genus Sinocyclocheilus; species Sinocyclocheilus rhinocerous. The sequence continues at coordinate 114,336 of NW_015639013.1, forward strand.
CAGGATACACAACATTACCCTTACTATACATTAAGTGATTTCTAACTAATTGAATTAATCCTGTTGGTATAGCTTTTATTAATGTATTGAATCTAAAATCTGTGGACATAACACAAGTTCCAAGAAAGAAGACATTGTTGATGAAAATTAGATAAGGCAATGGGTAACTTGCTGGGTGAAAAATTGCATTTCAATAAGAAGGACAGGCCACCAAGTTTCTTAAATATATTATTTGGAATGAAAAACCATAATGACGTCGGATTTGCAAGGCATCTCTTCAGCCAGTTTATTTTAAAGACGTTTATGGTGTCCGCGAAATCTAAAAAATCAAGGCCACCCTCACCTCTAGAATTAGAAAGAATTTCTTTCTTTAATTTGTGGGGCCTATTTTTCCAGATGAAATTCAAAAATAATCTATTAACCTCCTTTATAGTCTTGTCATTAATATACTGTATAGGGAAAGGGCAGGGTATACAAAGCGAGAGAGTCCCTCTACCTTAGACAAAAGGACACTACCAAACAACGCAAGATCTCTCTGAAGCCAAATGTTAAAGATGTTTTTAGTTTTTATAATTTTCTCATAAAAATTTAAACGATGTCTGGTTATTGGGTTTTTAGTAATATGAACACCCAAATATTTTACACAGTTTTTAACTGGAATATTTTCTAAAGATGTGTTATCCATGTCATGAATTGGAATAATTTCGCATTTTGAAATATTTATTTTTAGACCAGAGGCACACGAAAATTGTTCAACTAACTCCAAAGCTTTAGGTAACTGCCTTTTATCATCCAAAAACAATGTGGTGTCATCGGCTAGCTGCACAATTTTAACCTCCTTGTCAAAAATAGAGATTCCTTTCAAATTTTCATTGTGGTTAATGTTCAGGCAACTAGAATTAGAAAGAATTTCTTTCTTTAATTTGTGGGGCCTATTTTTCCAGATGAAATCCAAAAATAATCTATTAACCTCCTTTATAGTCTTGTCATTAATATATAGGGAAAGGGCAGGGTATACAAAGCGAGAGAGTCCCTCTACCTTAGACAAAAGGACACTACCAAACAACGCAAGATCTCTCTGAAGCCAAATGTTAAAGATGTTTTTAGTTTTTATAATTTTCTCATAAAAATTTAAACGATGTCTGGTTATTGGGTTTTTAGTAATATGAACACCCAAATATTTTACACAGTTTTTAACTGGAATATTTTCTAAAGATGTGTTATCCATGTCATGAATTGGAATAATTTCGCATTTTGAAATATTTATTTTTAGACCAGAGGCACACGAAAATTGTTCAACTAACTCCAAAGCTTTAGGTAACTGCCTTTTATCATCCAAAAACAATGTGGTGTCATCGGCTAGCTGCACAATTTTAACCTCCTTGTCAAAAATAGAGATTCCTTTCAAATTTTCATTGTGGTTAATGCTCAGGCAATGTAACTCTGTGGCTAAAACAAACAAAAACGGGGAGATCGGACAGCCCTGCCTAACTCCAAGATAGATGTCAAATCTCTTAGAAGTGTCAAAATTTACAATCACAGAACTATTATTACCCCTATAAAACATGGCTATAGTATCATTAAACGATTGACCAAATCCAACCATCTCTAAGGTACGGAAAATAAATTTGTGTTCTATACAATCAAAAGCTTTATAGAAATCAAGAAAGAGAATAAGGCCATCCGACTGAATCAAACTAGAATAATCCAATAAATCCAAAACTAACCTTATGTTGTTAGAGATATGATGATCCTTCATAAATCCAGATTGAGATTCTGAGATAATATAATCCAGACCAATTCTTAATCTATTGGCATAAACAGAGGCTAATATTTTATAATCTATTGTTAAAAGGGTAATAGGACGCCAATCGTCAATTGATAGAAGATCCTTTTCTGGCTTCGGTATAAGAGAGATAACACCCTGCTTCATAGTAGCTGTCATATCTCCCTGACTAAGGCATTCTTTATACATATAAAATAAAGGTATTTTAATAATCTCCCAAAAGTGGACATAAAATTACAGAAAGCCCGTCAATACCGGGCGATTTACCCATTTTCATTGAATTTAGAGCTTGCTTAATTTCATCTACTGACAATTCGGAATCACAAATTTTCTTGAACTCAATATCAATAACCTTAATACCGTACTTAATCTTATCAATACATTTTTCACAAATGTCATAGTTAAATTTGGAAGTATAAAGATTACTATAAAATGTGGTAACAAATTCTGAAATTACTTTTGGATCTTTTGAGATAACACCATTAATGTTAAGTGCTGAAAGAGTTTTCCTCTGACCATTCCGTTTTTCCAAAGAAAAAAAATAACTGGAGTTCTTCTCCCCCTCTTCAAGCCACTTGGCTCTTGACCTTATATATGCACCTCTAGCCAATTCCAGATAAATTCTGTCAATTTCTAGATTACATTTTTTAATCTCCAGATCTTCTTCCTCTGTAATTGACTCTTTTGCTAATAGCGCATTAAGTCTGTTAACCAACTCTAGCTCAGATTGATTTTTAAAGTTTTTAAGTTCTTTACTTCTTTTAGCAGCGATATATCTTGCTTTAAATTTAAAGAACTCCCATTTTTTCTTATAATCTTTACTCAATCCTGTGAATAATTCTTTGGCAAGAATAGTAGTACTGTTATTAAATTTTACATCTTTTAATAAGGCATTATTAAACTTCCAATAACCCCTCAATCGCGGATTTTCATTCATATCACATAACTTTATACCAATTAATTTATGGTCTGATAAGGGGTGAAAATGTGAGAAATATCTTTTACATAATTAAGAATAGAGGATGAGATTAGAAAAAAATCAATTCTTGACCTAAGAGATAACTTTCTATTAGACCAAGTAAAATCCTTAGTGGTAGGATTAAAAAAATCACCATGCATCAGTCACGGAAAGGTCAGTGCAAAGGGATAATATGAGATCATTACTTAATCTACTATCAGGTCTAGGGGGATGTCTATCCAAGAGATCGTTCATACATTCATTAAAGTCTCCACCAATTATAAAATAAGCATCATTATATTTCTTACGTAACTTTCTAAAAGTATCCACTATGAGAGAAAACAATACCTTATTAGAAGCATGAGAATTGTGTTCATATACTGTATACAACAAGCTATAAAGGTGGAATTATCTTGTCTAATTACAGCAATAACCCATCTACCTTCATCACGTGAACATAAAGTTTCTAGTATAGCCCCTTTAAACCGATGAACTAGAATAGCAGTTCCAGCTGAGTGGTTGCTGCCATGACTAAAAATGAGTTTCCCCATTGCGTCCTCCAAAACTTAGCATCTGTCTCCCCTGAGTGAGTTTCTTGAAAAAAAACAAAATCAGCTGCACTTCTTTTACAAAACAAAAAAATTGCTTTTCTTTTCAGACTGTCACGCAAACCTCTAACATTCAAAGTCACAAACGATAAGGATTTGAGCATGTACTCCATAACAGGAGCAACTGAACAACATAAACAAAAATGACAAAAAGATAACTTTTACTAGACTTACTCTAAATATAAAGGGAGAGGTGGATAATAACCAGTAAAGCACACAAGGCATCAAGGTGATAAACAAATGAGAAAAAAAGAGTAATTAATTAAATGATAATAAAAAAAAATTAAATTAAAAAAAAAGTGCTACAAATGTAAAATAATTTTATGACTACATCAT
>NW_015639013.1:118531-131279 GCF_001515625.1 Sinocyclocheilus rhinocerous
TAAAAAAATATATATATATATATATATATAATAATAATAAAAAAATAAATAAAACAATAATATATAATTAAAAAGTAAATATGATAACCTCCTTGTTATAACGAATTTAGACGTTTCAGTACATTTTAAATTGCTAGTCCATTTTCACATTTCCAACCCTTGCATAGAAGAAGCTGTGAATAGTTACCGGTAGCAAGTTAGCCGGTATTCGAATAGAAGATTTTTTCTCCATCAATTAGAGCAAATGAATTGCGAAAGGTTGCCTTTTTGCCCTCCTCCCTTGCCTTCTTCACAAGAGGCCAAAGTCTCTCCCTCGCTGCTCTATCCTCAGGAGACAGTGGCTCAGAAAGACGCCGTCTGTTCTCAGTCAAAAATGGGCAACCTTTGACAACTTTCCAAATGGCATCCCGGGTGCGTCGTAAAGAAAAGAAAATTATGATTGATCTGGCCTTTCTATCGGCCCGCTTCGGACCCAAACGATGAGCGATGTCAACGCTGTTCTGAAGCCTGTCTGTGATTCCTGGAGTAACCTTCCACCAAAGATGTTGATGACCACACTCCGGACATCTTCCCCATCTTTTTCCGCAACACCGTGTAACTTTAGAAACCACTTGCTTTCAGCGATTTGTTTTCCTCTCTCAAGCCGTGAAGCTCGGATTCCAAGTGATTTAGAGCCTCTTTATGGACGCCAACATCCAAAACAAGTTGTTGCACTGTTGCGCTTAGACTCTTGATTTGTTTCGCTGTTGCCTCGGTGGTAATTTCGATCGCCGAAATCTTTTGGAATGTCTTGTCATGTTTTGAAGCGAGCTCCTGTATAGCAGACAAGACATCCGCGTTCCTGCTAACGTTAGAGTCCATGCGTTTCGTTTTTTTAGCAGCCGGTTTCTTTGGAGTATCTATGAGGGTTGTAACAACAACCTCACTGTCAAAGTTTGGGCATGAGTCAAACCACTGAGATTCTGTATCGCCCTGAAGATTAAATCCCGAGCCACTCGAAAATGATGCAGAATCTTCAAAATGATCAGCCGTATCAAGAGTGTTGGAAGATATGGCGTCGAGACAAACTTGTTTAGTTTTCTTTCTGCCTCTCTTTCCCATGCATAAAGTTGTACAGGAGGAAACGTAAAAAAAAAAAAATTCTACGTTTTCTTTTCTACGTTGTCACCAATTTAAGCAACAGGTTATTACCACTTCACCTTAAACTTCCCTGAAGAAAAACTATGCAACCACCTACATCACCGCCATCTTGGCCTCCCAAAAGAGCCGCCAAAACTGATTTACTGAAGTCAAAACACGGACGGAATTGGCGTTAGCGCGAGCGCCGCTTAATTGTGAAGCGGGAGCGACCAGCCAGCAGAGGATTCTGCAGCCTTCCTCAAACAGTTATGTTCAGGATTTTCGGATTTACTTAACGAATACTGTGTAAAAAGCCCTGGATTTTTATTAAAACATGGAAAAACCTGAATTTTAGTTTTTAGGTTTATTCTGCATGCAGATCATATTTTAAGTTGTTTAAGCGAAATCAAGGAGTTTATAAGACGGGTTTATTCTTTCTTTATACTTTAGACATGTAGAACATATCCGCGTTTGTGCTGTTGTGTGTGTGCTGTATGAGCGAAACTTTTAGGAATCTTATCTAAGTTGTAAGTTAGTCAATACTGGTCAGTCGTATCTGACATAAAGGATCCACGAATGAAAATGACCACGGACACCATTAACTTAAGTGAATGAAAGGCAATAATCACGGGATGTGCATTCACACAAATAACTTTTTATTTGAATGTTTCAATATGTGTTGACACAAATGACTTTATTTGAATGTTTCATTGATACAACATGGCACTGAGTTATTAGAAAAGAAATGCGTAGTGACATCATTGCTTGATGACGCCAGGAACCGGCTTTTTGAACCGGTTCAATGAGCCGAACTGTCCGAAAAGAACCTGTTCGCGGAAAAGAATAGGACTTTGCATCACTATTAATGAGACCCGACAAACTTGAACAGAACTTCTTTATACTTTAGACATGTAGAACATATCCGCGTTTGTGCTGTTGTGTGTGTGCTGTATGAGCGAAACTTTTAGGAATCTTATCTAAGTTGTAAGTTAGTCAATACTGGTCAGTCGTATCTGACATAAAGGATCCACGAATGAAAATGACCACGGACACCATTAACTTAAGTGAATGAAAGGCAATAATCACGGGATGTGCATTCACACAAATAACTTTTTATTTGAATGTTTCAATATGTGTTGACACAAATGACTTTATTTGAATGTTTCATTGATACAACATGGCACTGAGTTATTAGAAAAGAAATGCGTAGTGACATCATTGCTTGATGACGCCAGGAACCGGCTTTTTGAACCGGTTCAATGAGCCGAACTGTCCGAAAAGAACCTGTTCGCGGAAAAGAATAGGACTTTGCATCACTATTAATGAGACCCGACAAACTTGAACAGAACAGACAGGAACTTAAATACACAGACCAAACAAGTAATTAACAAGACACACCTGAAAATGATGAACTGATGAGAGTGACTGATGAAAGAATACTGCCGTCAAAGGCATTGAGTGAGTATACTACAGAAATGAATAAAATATATTTTTAAATCTTAAGTTGTAGTTTATTTTAATTTCAAACAGAGCTATTACAGCACTTTTCTGTTTTTTGATTCTGTGCCTTTGCTGCAGAGCTTTTGTGGTGGAGCTGGGCCTGCAAGGCAAGGTGACGGCGGCATTTAAATGGGGGGGGGGAACCAGAAACAAAAATATGAAGTAAGATCATTTTGTTACTTCTACAGAAATCAAAATGACATTGTGCTATTAAAATGACTGCTTTTGTATTTTGTGCATTTTTGTAGGATCTGAAATGTCCAAAGAAGACTGGTGTGAGCACTGAGGATGGGGAGTTCACAGCAACATCCTGGAAATGGTCTAGTGCCATGGATGAGACCCTCCATCACCCCACCTGCCCTTGTTGGACAGTATGTTGTTGTGGTCTCTTCATCAGTGAGTAAAAAAATTACAAATATAATAAAAAAATATTTAAAATATAATTATTTCATTAATGTATGTATTGAATCATTGCATGACTGAAAATTAAGATGTATTCACCTTGGCTGCATTTGTTTGTATTCATGCATAGCTATGGCATATGACAAAATGCATTTTGCTTCTTTTACTAAAACATTTTTTACTGAAAATTATAATTAATATATAATATTCATATAATTAATATAATTAATTATTGGTCAGCATTTATCATTATTATTGTATATAAGCAGGGCCTAAAACTAACTTTTTGCCACACCTGCCAATGGCCGGTGACGTGATAAAATGTACCGGCCAAAATATTTTTTTTACCGGCCATGAAACTCTTTTTGCAAAAACATTATTACTACAATGACTAAACATATTTGCAATGTTTTTCATTTGTCCTTTACTTTACTTACAAGAAAAAACAACAAACAGATTTATTGATTTATATATATATTTTTTGTCCCTAAAAAACGTTGAGATTCTTGTTCGGCAAACGGAGCAGGCCATTACACCTGTTTCACACATACTCAGTTTGCAGTGCGTATGTGGTGCGTATTTTTTTCCGCATCCATGTTAACAGATTAGAGCAGGGCTATATAATTAGCTTCATTTGAGGGCCGAATTATCAAACTGAAAATTTGAAGGGGGCCAAGGAGGTGGGGGCCGTTCCGATCTCTTTCTGGGGGGACCTATAAAATTTGAAATTAAATTGAAATCGGAAACATTAGTGCTGTCTGTCAATCCATACAAAAAAATAATCACACATTTTTCTGTAATTAATCATGATTAATCGTATATTTATAGTCACAATTTCACATTGAACCTCCAAATTAATGTAGAAACAACATAAAGATAGTATATTTTAAATATGAATTATAAGTTGTATATGCATAAACTATACAGCTTAATCTTTATTCAAGTTACAAAAGTTAATCAGCGACTAGAGAAGTCGAGTGATTTCTCTTTATCTTTTGTTCTTTGATTTAGGCCTACATCAATGACAGACTAAAGCGGGTTTCACTTTAAAAGCAGCGCGGCCTCTTTAAAACCTGATGCACATGACGCGGATCTGACACATATCTTCTCCAAACTCTTTTTACGGTCATTTAAGACTTTATAACTCATTTAAGACTATGTTTACGAGGTTACTCACCAAAACCGCGTATTTTGACATTGTGTGTTTTCGTCCGTTGAAGCGCTACTGGTGCGCTGTCTAAACGGCTCAGCGTCTGTGTACAGCCGAACGAGCAACCTTTTAAACCAGGGCTGTCCAAACTCGGTCCTGGAGGGCCGGTGCTCGCCAACGCTGATTTTTACTCGCATTTGACGCTTGGCGAGTGTTAATTTTAGGTCCTGTATATAAGTGTTGGGGTGAGCCAGCAATGCATTCTGAGGTAATCTTAATATTAAAGTAGTAATACTTACATTTTTTTTAGTATAAAATCAATAGCCTTCTCCAAAGGTGAGATCTTAGAGCAGCTGCATGATGTCTCTGTCACATTCAGGTGCACTCAAAACACTCACGAAGATGATGAAGGTAAAAAAAATCTTTAATATTCACACAAAAGGTAAATCCACAAGAGGAAGACTTAGCACACAAGAAGACATAGACAAGATCCGACAAACACTAACTGAACAGACAGGAACTTAAATACACAGACAAATAAAGATAATTAACTAGACACAGGTTAATAGAATGACCTAATCAGACACGAGGGAAAACTAGATTGAGGGAAACATGAGGAAAGAAAACAAACTAAAAGTCCATGAAAGTGACAGTACTCCCCCCTCCGGCCAGGCGCGACTTCGCGCCGTAACAAAAACAACAAAGGGAGGGATGGAGGGGACTTAGGAGGAGGACAAACGGGTGGAGTTGGGATGGTAACAGGGGATGGCGAAGGGTAGGCAGGAAGGCAGGCAGATGACCAGGGTGGCGATGACGGAGGGAGGAGCCACGGAGGAATCAGGAGGAACCATGGTGGATGAGATGGAGGGAGGAGCCAGGGCAGATCAGACGGAGGGAGGAGCCAGTATGGAGACAGGAGGGACTTAGTGCAGGAGGAGCCAGGCGGGACCCAGACAGCAGCCAACATGACGGCCCACGTTGGAGGGAGGAGCCATGGTGGAGGAATGGCTGATGACTACAGGGGGCCGACCAACAGTGGCGGAGCAGGTGGGAGAGGAGCCCGGGGCGAAGATGGAGAGCCGTAGGGCCAAGGTGGAGCAGATGGCTCAGGCGACCGAGGCGTAGGCAGGGATTCGGAAGGCCACTGTGGAGCCGGAGTGACAGAGGAACAAGGTGGAGCTGGATGGAGGGAGGGAGGAACCCAACGGAGCTAGTGGGACGGATCATCGAGGCGCAGCCGGAGGAGCGGAGTCCTGAGGCGATGGCGGGTCAACGACTGACCAAGGCGGAGCCGGAGGGACGAGGGAGCCCGGTGGAGCTGGTGGATGGACGGGCTATGGCGGAGAGGAGGGAGCTAGCCATGGTGGAGCCGCTAGGTCAACAGGCCGAGGCGGACTCTGGGACTCAGAGGCTGGAGGCGAAGACAAGGGATCCTCCAGCCACAACGCTGATGGAGACTGGCAGACCCGCGGCGAACCCACATCAGAGTTGGTGGGCTGAGGGGCTGACAGGGGACAGCGGAGGCGGTGGTGAGGACTGATGAAGAGGCGGTGGGAGAGGGAGGCTGGGTGGGAGTTTTGAGCATTCCGGGGGTTCAGGGATGGTGTATGCTGCCTACACACACCAGATGGCCACTCCCAGCACTGGGAGCGCCAGAGATAAGGGAACGACCACCATGGTCGAGACAGGAAAGACAGACTGTTCAGGGCAGACAAACAGTTCGGGCATGACCTCCATGGTCGTGATGGGGCAGGCAGAGAGTTCAGGACAGACAGACAGTTCAGGGCAGACAAACAATTCAAAAACGTTCTCCATAACCGGACAGACAGAGATTTCGGATGACGGAAGACTGGGTATTTCTGAATAAAAGTCAATTAAATCCCCTGAGTCCTCCCTCAGTTCATCCTCAGCGGTGGTACAGTGGGCGGAGCTTTCCTCTGTACCCTCACTCTCCACACTTACATCCACCGTTGCGTGCATTGTTGCTGGCTCTCGCACCTGGTCAGATGATCCATGAGGCTCTGGCTCCGAGGCGATCCTTAGCTCTGTCGCTCTTGTTTGCGATGGCTCGTTGGTCGCCGCGGGCTTTGGCTCTCCGTCTGCGGTGGGCACTGGCTGTTGCTCCTCGCAGCGGGGTGATGGTTGCCTAGGCTCTGGGTCCGGAGTGGGGCTGGTGAGTTCCTCATCAGCATGGCAGACAGTGAACTGGGATCCGTTTCTCACCAGTACCCACTCCACAAAGGCGGCGCAATTCCCTCGAGGATCGTCTCTGGACAACCGCGCTCTACTCGCGGTGTTGAGGCTCGCTATGTAGAACGAGCAGAGCGCATCATCCGGGTAGCTGGTATTGTTGGCAGTGTCCAGAAATAGTCTGGTGTGGTTCTCAAGGGCAAGTTCCCCCTGCTCTAGCAGGAGGAGGAGGAATTCGGGGTGATCCATAAACAAAAAATAAAATACTTTCAAAAACAAGAAAACAAACGAGAGGAAACGCGCCGCTAAACTTCCTGTTTGGTCAGATCTTCTGTCACACTCCGGTGCACTCAAAACACTCACGAAGATGATGAAGGTAAAATAATATTTAATATGCACACAGAAGGTAAATCCACAAGAGGAAGGCTTAGCACATGGGAAGACATAAACGAGATCCGACAAACACTAACTGAACAGACAGGAACTTAAATTCACAGTCAAATAAAGATAATTAACTAGACACTGGTGAATAGAATGAACTAATCAGACACGAGGGAAAACTAGGTCAAGGGAAACATGAGGAAAGAAAACAAACTAAAAGTCCATGATAGTGACAGTCTCCTTTGTGCAGACATTGCAAATGTTGCAAACGCTGAGAAAAACCATACTAGGTATGGTTGTCGAGTTAGTTATGCTATGAGGTCTTAGTGCACCTGTTGCTCATATCTTTTTTTTTATTATTGCACAACTTATAATTGCATACAAATCGGGGAAAGGTGGTTGTATCTTCAACAATGAACAATCATAATGACAAAAAAACAGAAAACATAAATATCATGGGTTTGTGTACATCATAGTATGAGATTGACAAGGTTAAATATTGTTGAATAATCATAATATTCATATAATCATAATACATTAAAAAAAATTGCTTTGTTTTATTTATTTATTTATTTATTTATATGCCTGAGGGATGAAACGAGTTCATTTCAACAAGAAAAACGAGAGTTAATTTCAACAAGAAAAAGAAGAAAACAAAGCTTTAAGCCAGTTTTGCTTGTGGATGAAAGCTTTTGCACATAAAATCAAGAAATTAACAACATATTAAAGAGATAACGATTTTGGGTTTTCATAATAATAAAAAAAATATCTTTAACGATAAAACTGTGGGTCACATTAGTAGGGTTAAATATATAAGAACTTAGGTCAACCCAAAATGTATTGGTTATACTACAATCACAAATAAAAGGGCAGCTAGTTTCATTAACAAGACCACAAAGTGAGCAAGTTTCATCAACATCAAAATATTTACAGATAGATGAATTAAACCTGTTGCTCATGTCTTTTAAGTTGTTGCGCTTGTTATAACGTCGTAAGTCACATGATAACGTCAACATAGCGGATGATATCCGAATCGCATTCATACTTAACGCGATTATGTTCGAATATTACTCTGTGGAGTTTTCCACAAAAATAAAGTCTGTTAAAATAAATTTTAACACTGATTATTTCCTACTTTTTTATACATGCATTATTCAAATTCCTTCAGAGTTAACATGGTAATTTCTATTCATACTTCTTCAGAATGCCCAAGACTCTGTCTGTGTCAACTTTCACTGGGTTTTACTGTGGAATTATGGAGAAAATTAAAGGCAAAGTCTGTCACAATGCATTATAGCACTGATCAATTCCTGCTTTTTCTACAGGCATTATTCAAATTCCGGCAAGTTTATTTATATATCCATTCGTAATAGCAGGAGACAGGTCCTGTGCAGACAGGTAATAACACACACATACATAGAGAAAAATGCAACTTCTTCAAGGCTGAGTTGTTTAAACCCAAGCACTAATCAGGAACTTCCCCGAAACATCCAGATATGAAGTACTTTTATTCTACTACATGTTTCAGACAAAAGTTTTCATTATTTTGAAATATGAAAAATAAAGTAAACTGTAAATTGGTCATTACATGAGAGGCCGTAATGACCTAAGCTTTCGAAGAAGAGTATATGTATGTTTTAACATGTTGGGTGCTTTTCTCCAACCAAGGACAGATCACATTCTACACATGTAATTCTATGCTATTCAACTTTCAAGTCAAGTCAAGTCACCTTTATTTATATAGCGCTTTTAACAATACAGATTGTGTGTTGTGTCCATCTCCACACACAGTGCATGAAACCACCGGTTACAGCTGTCGCACCGAATCTGTCAAAATAACAAATACAACACCTTTATTAAAAAAAAACACAAACGTTCATTCAAACCGATTGTATCGATAAAATCGATATATTTTTAACATGTCCAGACTTGAACATTATTTCACCAAAAATGCTACTGTCATGGTTACAAGTTGTCTTTTATTATTTACAGTAGTTGGCAATCTGCAATAGTTGATAATATGAACTTGACAGCTACCAAAGACCAAGTGCAAGGAAAAGAGCTATATCCTTGGTGTGTAGCAGATATCTATTTTCTATTAAAGCCACTAAATGCAAGCACTTTAATCCAGTAACCAGCACAAAATAAAGCAATTAAAAATAACACCTTACCCAGCCAGTAATGGAAGGCTCCGGACTTGGTGGTTCGCGTCGTGAACACATGGAACACATGGAATCTGCGTCAAACACTAATGAAAAAACAAATTGACATTTTATACTTTATGACAATACAAATAATACAAATAAAAAATAAATAAATAAATAAATAAAATAAAATAAACACATACCTGAAGCTTCAAGTATTTCAAGTGCCAAAGCTGTACGTTCCTGTGCCATCTCTTCTGTAGTAGTCCCAAATTCCATGTTAGGTAATTTAGGAAATGCCTCCATGACTGCCTTTGCCATCTAAATAAACAAAATGCAAACAAACAAATAAGACAGAAAGAAAATATGTGAGGTACACAATATAAATACTGTATGTACTGTATATTGTGTACTGTAGTCATTTAAATATTGTAAATAGCTCTTCTCCAAATATGGAGATAGCACAAAAAATCATTGTCAGAATACAAGCATGTAACTAAACATCTATGTTATTGTACCATAATGACCATCACACCACAGCTATTTCCATCTTGCTGAACTGGGTGCTGCATAACAGCTCCTTTGAACATAATATCTGCCCACTCTCTCTTACGGTGGTGGATAGTCCTTATCTGAAAGTATTCACTGTGTGACAAATGAAATGTTAAAATATAAATCTTCTTTATATATGTGCAAAATACTACAATGTATACATAATTACATAGATGGAATGCAGTGTATATGATTACATTGAATAAACTAAATTTTTGGGCAGCAGCTTCTGAATCTGCCTGTTCTGCAGGGTTGCTTGAAGGATCCACCAAATACACACTGCTTTCTGCTGCATTGATGTACTGTAACCACAAGAAAAATTACATTATTCCACAAATATTCACCACAACACCAGAAACATGGGAAATGTACATCAATATACAAAGTGTTAAATAAAAACTAACCAGAAACTTCCAGTGTATATTTTCAATGTTAACAAAGGACACAATGGCTTTGTAGTTGTCAAAGTTAACCTGTAACACATCAAAATTATTTTCATTATATGATATTAACACAGAAATTACTTCAGTTAATAAACATTTATCATTGACATTATTTTTGGTTTTGCTTCATCGTGTACATACAGTCAAACTCGTTTACACATCAGCAAACGTCTAAACAATTATCAATCTCTGAACCCTTTGTACCTTCGCTAAACAAATTGAACTTTTTTACCCCACAAAAATTACCTTTGACAAACTCTGCCTCCTGACTGTTGTTCTGTCCCTAAAGAGGATCACAGTAGCTGTGTAGTGGTTCAAGACATAGATGGTTTTCTCCAAATGCAGTTGATTGACAGTGTGATGTAAGAAGCACTCAATGACCTAACATCAATCAGACTACCTTTTCTAGTATCTTGGACAGAAAAGGGAGATTCGAGATCGGTCTGTAATTAACTAGTTCTTTGGGGTCAAGTTGTGGTTTTTTGATGAGAGGCTTAATAACAGCCAGTTTGAAGGTTTTCGGTTATGTTCAGTGAAGTTCTGAAAATTTAAAGTACATCTGTTATCTGTTGACATTCTAAGGGACAACATAAAATATGATTTAAATAGAAAAAAAATGAGATGCTTCTTGCAAAACTTTACCTGTTTCTTTGATTGTTTGACTTTGTTATAGAGCTTACTCAAATTCTGGTATGCTGGGCTTGTCCCATGACGTCCTAGATCCCCTAAAGACAATTAGAAGATTGTAAAAGTACTGGACACAAATACTGTATTGATGCATTGCTTAATAAATAGTTGTCTTAAATCAATTTAACTACCTAACATCATTCCAGACCACAGAATGGCATGCGGGAGGAAGTATTTGGCCAAACGGGAAATGAATGTTGGTGTGTAATAAATGTTGGAATCACCATCAAGGTCAAGATTTCTTGCAGAGTTTTAGAAGTTGTCCGTCCCTTTGAAAAGAAACTAAAAATAATTATTGGAGGACACTATGCTTTTAACCAATATATTATGCTCCATCACAAAAGGGTGTTTCATGAATATGTTAAGTACATGTGTAATACAATAATTTAATACAGGAAAATGCTAAGTTTGTAGAGTATTATTATTATTGAGTTCACTGTAACACTTGCCTTTCCAAATGTTTTGAAAGTGCTGACTCTGAAATCAAAATACACGGAGAATGACATTACATCCACATGGCAATGCATCACCATGTCTGCAATAAACCTGCTCTGCATCTCTCTCCCCAATTGCCTGTCACCGGCTAAAGCTGTAAAAGTTTCTGCTAAGCTTTAAAATATGATGCCATAATAAGATATTATTGTATTGCAGTGTTATTTAAAGTGTCATTGTTCAACAATGGTAGCCATTGAATATAATTTGAACAAGAACAATGATATAAATTTAGACAAAACTATCAAAAGTTATATTTCAAAAAATGAATCTGTATATTCTAAATACTGTGTAATCATTCTGATATTTAAAATGTTTTGGATTATGTAGTGTTATATCTTATGAATAGCTAACAAAACAAAAGTTTTGTTTGTGCAAAAGTGGCTTTGTATCAAATCAGTTTTAATGCACAAAGCATACACGTAACTTTAAGCTTTTGTAGAAGGATTTGAGTAAAGGTGGCTATGTTGTCCCATCTCAAGAATGTAATCAATACTGGGAGACTGTTTGAAAAAAATTCAGCAAAAACATCCAAGCAGTAGCCAAGCAGATAGCATCATCTTCATTTAACCCTTTAATTGTCACCCGTCCCCTCTGTGGGACACCTAAGTTTACTTCCTAAATAGATATTCTACCACTGTTTTTTGTTAAAAATGATGTAGGAAAAGTAATAGATGAATTTATGACAAGAGTGCACCTCAAAAATTATCAAATCTGCGCAGGTTTAGCGCAAATACTGAACTCGTGAGACATCATGACATTATCGAGTATATTGGAAAAACCAAACAAAACACACCTACAGAGGCGTGCATACGCGACGTGATGAAGTCTGGTTAGACGGTTACAAATGTGATATTTATTTTGTACAACAGTTCAATAAACAATAAGTTAATATCAAGAGACTTAAGTTTTAGACACCATATTGGCTGTTTTTGCGCTATTTCTGTGCTATTTCGCCAACAAAAAAACATTCCAAACAATTCGGTTCAATCACAATGACTCACTTAACAGTGACTTGCTGCCACTTACTGGCGGTTTTAATTTCACATTTAAAGTATCTTTTAATTTTTTTAATAATTTCAATATTCAGTATTCAACGCGGATTTAATTTCACATTTAAAGTATCTTTTCATTTTTTTAATTATTTCAAATATCAGTATTCAATGTTTTATGTTTAATATATCAAAACATTATTTATGCATTTGTAACTGCAGTTTAAAGCATTCCATGTCCCTCTAAGCTGCATTAACATGTGTAAATACATCTAAATGCCACTTCATATGCAACTTCTGCAAAGATGAATTTTATTGATACTGATTTAATTTGTTTAGTAACAGCCTAAATGTATTATTATTATAATTGACTGGTTAAATGTAAGAATTTGACTAAAAAGATTATGTACACTTTTAGAAAAAAATGGCTTTATAAAGGAAAGAATGCCCATAAAAGTAAAAAATCTATTTAAAATTATTGGAAAATATTAATTTATATCACTGCTGTGAACTGACCACACAGAATAGGAAGAATATCAAAAACTTTAGGAGTCGGCTGTCCACGGTAGTCCTTAAGATATCAGCACAATAACACACTCAGCAAAATATCGTCTAATTATCTTTATCAATAAAATCCCAGAAAATATTGAGATATTATTTTTTGTCAATATCGCACACCCCTAGTACTGACAAAAT